>NC_134483.1:92579851-92782351 GCF_040206685.1 Ascaphus truei | reverse complement strand
ACCAGGATACCAAGTAATCTAAAACCTAGTTGTACATCCTAACGGTCAACAACTATCTAGAAAACATAGAGGGGCCTATTCTTGGGTATTTCTGAAAAGAATACCCAAGTGCTGCCTGCAAACCCTGATGAAGCTGACGTGATCAGCGAAACATGCGTCGGCCTTTTTTGGCTGGGCAATTCTTGTTTGATCAGACAATGCGGCATTAGTACAATGCAGCTGGCCGACCCTTACTGAGAAAAAAACTGAGACAGGACTTTCATAGGGAAGTACTTTCTAAGGCCACGTTTATAGTGCTGGCAACGGCGATGGCGACGTCACCAGTCGCCATCACCACTGGCGAAAGTTGAACTTTCGTTTTAAGCGACATCGCTGGCAACAAGGCCAGTAACGGCCAAGGAGGAGGGCAGCACTCTGATCGGTTTAGAAACAGTCACATGTGGCGACTGTCTCTAAAAAAATCAAATTTCTCTGGCTTCCAAATTTTTGGTCGCTCCCTTGCTTCGTCGCTGTCGCGCTTACTATAAGCGCATGCAATGGATTCAATGGATTTGTTTTGGAGCGACGTCGTATTGCCGTCGCCAGGCACTATAAGCGCAGCATAATGATACACCTATAAAATCAGTGTAGGCTATGATACATCTTTTCTATGCTATATTTATATAGAACAGGGGTGCGCAACATTTTCAGTCTGCGCCCCCTCCTTACCTTGTCTTCTGAGTCAAATTACGTGGTGGGGTCACATAACCCCCCAGCGTCATTTGACGCCACATTGCCATGGCGATGAGTCGCAGAAAACAAGGTAAGGGAAATTGCAGAGGCCTCACACGATACCCCGGCATTTAAATTAAATGTCTTGGAGAAGAGTGCGGGGGAAATCTTACGCCCCCCCTTGGGGGCGCGCCTCCCTGTTTGCACACCCCTGATATAGAATACAGATACTATATTTATATATATATATATATTCCTTCGGAGGTCAGCACTATTGCACTCTTTCTCCCCCTGCCCAAGGACTCAGACAGAGGTATATTCTTAACAGGATCTTTATTGGGGACATCCACTGCAAATCTTCCCACAGCGATGCAAGGTCTCAGAGGCTCCATACCTCTGTATGGTGCTTTGCCCCTGGTAGTATATGGCATCTGTAGCTGAATCTGATGTTCCTCCAACCCACAGGTTGAAGGTGAGCATGGTCACCCCGCCATGGGAGAGTCTGACAGCTCTACTGCTTCCTCTCTCTTACAGAGCAGGAACAAGACTAACTCTAAATTTGGCATTCTCCTAATTAGGACAGAAGGGGTGGGCTCATGGTCTATACCTATTCCTGTTTACACGGGCCATGAGTCACCACCTTACTCTTGTCCATCATAGAGGAACATGGGTGGGGGCACAAACCCATAGAATTAATCCCGTACCGCCTGCAGCTAGCAGGACTTACATAACAGGACGGGAAAAAACAGGTAGAATATACGTACCCTGTTACACCTGTATTACCCACAAAATTCTCTTCTTCACTTTTAAGGCTCACTGTCCCTCCTTATATCTCAGCCCTTATTTTGTTCGCTGTACACCATCCCAACTCTAGTGTTCTGCTCAAGGATGTCTTCTGTGTACCCGTTTTGAATCTAAAGCTCTCTCATGTCTAAAACCATTCCCCCTCACTACCCCAAATCTGTGGAATGTCATTCCCTTCAATATCCGATTAGCACACTCTCTATCCACCTTTAAGACAAGTCTTAAATCACACCTCTTTAACGAAGCATATGGGTAGCTCCATGGCTCATACTATACACCTCTTACATTGACCTTGGCCCCTTGCAGTCGCACTTACCAGAACACCCTCCTACTGTCTCTTTGAGTTCTTCCTACTTACCAATTAGATTGTTAGCTTTCTGGGGCAGTGACTAATTTTCTTGATGTTACTTTTGTAACTGATGCTCTTATTCCCATTGTGTTATATTATTGTGGCATGTTTATTACTGCTGTGAAGCGCTATGTACATACTGCACCGACACACTTTATTCGAGCAAATACCCGGTATGTACCTGGCAGATACCTGGAATGCGCCACTCCTCACCTCTGACAAGCCCCGTTGCATTTGCCTTCCCAGCCTGGGTTCATGCCTGGCTGATGGGCGGCTGATCTGTTAAATGATAATGATTAGGATTTAATAGGCTGCAATGCTTCGCGTGTCTACCAGATGGCATAAATTCATGAATTGTAATGCAGTATATATATATATATATACTGTGCAGTATTGCAGCCAGCGGGAATAAAATGCTTCAATCCCTGCTTGGAAAATAACTCAATGCACTCGGGCAGAAAACAGTCACAAACCTCAATACACCCGGGTATACCCGAATTCGTGGGACTAGCCAAGCTCGAATAAAGTGTGTCGCCAGTGTAGGTGACTCAATATAAATAAAGATATACATACATAAACATGATTTATTAAATTTAAAAAATACTATTGATTTAGTTGGGATTTTTTTGCTGGATATGTGTGGATGCAGATGTTGTTGCCCTAGAGTTGCAATACCTTTGTTTTGATGCATGAATCCCTGAATTCCAAAAATTGCAACTTCAAGATATGTCAAATGTGCGGCTAAATACATTGACACATTATTGTGAAGTTGTATATAAATAACATTACACCAGAGATCCAGTTGGGGGGTACTGGATGGAGTGATTTGCCATCATAACTTAATAACCATAACTTTTCACTACCACTACTTTTATCACTTCTTTTAATATGATCCATTTTAAAATGGAGACCTCTATTTTTCGTGTAATAACATAACCATTGTGTGAACCATTTCAAAAGTGATGTATAAAGAACTTTGTTGACATGTTTAGACTGTAAGCTCTCCCGAGCAGGGCCCTCCACTACCTCTTTGTATCTGTTTGTGCATGTTTGTCGTCACCTATATCAAACTGTTCATGTCTGTAATATACAAAACTCTGTAGCCCATTGTACTGCGCTGCGGAATATGTTGACGCTTCACAAATATACGGTAACAATAATAATAATAATAGTAGTAAGGAAGGGCCAGTTGCTGGGTTTGAAATCCAAGATTTGAGAGCTTAGATGTTTGTTCAGAAATTGAGTTAAAATTTGAAATAAAAATTGAGAAAGGCGTAATCTGCTATTTTTTTTATTCAGGTACTAAGTAAACCTTCAAAAAAGTTTTAAGCTCAAAAATTTTCCTTCTTCCCCATACTTTTGAAAAAAAATCCAAACCCAAAACCAATTTAGGTCCAACAAAGCCAAAAGACAAAATTGTTTAGAATTAAAACACCAGCAAAAGTGTTCCTCTAAGGGGCAGATCCACACAACTCTATTAAACTATTTATCATGATGTTGCCCCACAATCATTATAACGATACTCGTAACGCCTATCCACTAAGGAGATGAACGTTATGATGACCTCGAGTTAACCATTAAAATATTGTATTGCTAACTTTTGACTTATGTCAGGCTAATCACATGCATAGAGATGCTAATGAGCTGTTAGCCTAACATCACATATCCCCGAACCTCCGTTAATGTTAGTGTCGAGAAATAATGTTACGTTAAATACAGTAGGTCTCACCAAAAGTAGCCGTTACTCACAGTCTGACCATGATTATCATAACATTATTTCTGGGAATTGCCTATAATGACAAAGTGCTTAATTTGGGTCAGGATATGCCTCCGATTCTATTCTTCTCAGCTGTGCTTGTTTTTGGGCACAGTGTCCCTAATAACTTTTAGTGGTGGTCCACCACCCCATTAATGAGGAGCTCTAATTCCTCCCCTGTAAATGTGATGCTCCTGCGCCTTCCAAGATCAGCAGCAGTGGAGGTGGAAGCATCTTCAGCCATGTTGACACCTTTAACGTCTGGCTAATATGTCTCAAAAACGTCCCTATGTATTGTGTATTTATTTTAATTTGTGCGTGCGCATGGGTATTACATGGCTGGAACGAATGTGTGTTACTTGGAACGCATGTTATATTTTCCTCAATGCTCATGTGCAGTGTATTTGTTTAGGGCGTCTCTGCAGAAAGAATATCCCCACTGCTACCGATATTGTCATGGAACAGAAATACCCATTTCAGCCTTCTCTGTTTCACCCCCCTCCCCCTTTCCTTGGCAGTTCTGCCTGCTAGCTGTATTTGGATGTTACTTTCCTTGCAGTTTCACTCCCAGTGCAGATGGAATGGATACATTATGTTGCTTTTTTCCTTCCAGTCTGTCACACGCCTGGTTGCCCTGGCAACATCTCCAGTCCTCCAAGTTAATGGGCTTTCCCATTCCCCCCTGTCCCTGCTGACAGTTCGTTTAGCCTGACCCCTATCCCTGTGTCACAAGCAGTACCCACTGTCTTTACTTCCTGACATTGGCAGAGTGAATACATTTATGTTACACCCCTATGGCAAGGCCAATTCTTTTCACCTGCCCTTAATTACAAGGCATCCACAGATATACACCTTTCCAACACAAAAATCTTACCACAAGAGCCTGTTTTTATTGCTGTCTTCCTAAAAAATGTGAAGAAAATATACAGGATTTGTTGTGCTTTGGAAAGAGGGCTGAGTTGAAGCTAGCTGGGTTCATTCATACCCTAGACATGACTCTGGATCCAGAATAGATATTGTAACTATGGTACTTTTGCAAACGGACGTTGGTTTTGCATATCATTAGTTTTGTTGATGTCCGTTAAACACAGGAAAAATTACGTCCATTACCTATTTAGGTAACGTCACGTTATTTGTCTTGAATTAGCCAAACTTTGGGGAACTGCCCCTTAATATTCAGAAGAACTGTGCTCTTCTGCGATGGTGCACACTACTACTTTTTATATTTGCAGTGATGCTCTTCATGCCTGACCCTATACAACATTAAACAGCACCGCATGTTCAGTTACATGTGTGGGGTTAAATTCTTCTTGCACTCCCCAACAAGCACAGAACTTTGTAACTTGGGATGTTATTTGCAAAGATGTATGGTTTACAGCAACATCACTGATACATGGGAAACAGTTTCACTAATGAAATAATAATATGAATGCTTATTTAAATGAATGAGCCTCAGAAGAATGGGAGCAATTTAGTTTAACTGACCTCATTGTTTGCATCCTTTTAAACTGGATCAGTTTGCACAGGTGCCCTTGAATGTGGCTCATTAGTACTCATCCTAAATCTGGCCTTGGTTTGTGTGAGAGTTTTGTCTGCTCTGTTGTATGTATAGTCTATTTTTATCTGTCTGGCTTGTATTACCTTAATACTTTTCTTCCTGCACACAACACTCTGTTAAATAGTATGTATTGCTCTCTTGGCTTGACTCTAGCCTTAGGCAAAGAAATAAATCTAGACTGGTGTCCTTCACAGTGCATATCTGGTAAACACGAAGTACAAAGGAGGAAACCCTTTTTATTGAAAAACTGATAAGGATGAATTACAGTGAAGGATAGATAATTATCTGGTGTTTGCTCTGGAGTTCAAAGATCAGGTAGTTCATCTTGGTACATTGTATCCTGTGGTTGGAGTGCCATTTGGGAAGTCTGCCTGCAGGTTGCAAGGCATAGATCCACCACATTAAAAGATACAGATGTGCAGCAATGTCCTATACCTAGATTAGGCCTGTTCTATACCGCGTGCGCGAGCTACACCGTGCGTGCTGCAGTTTTAGTTGGCTGAGGTTAGTTAGCCATTCTATAATGGTGCCAAGCGCGCGCACGGCAGGGAGCGTGGAACCGGCCGGCAGGGGGTAAGATGAGGAAAATAAAGAATTTGCGCCGCTACCGCAGCTGAAATTTATGTATATATGTGTGTGTGTGTTTGTGTGTATGTATGTGTGTGTATGTGTCAAGTTGAATAAATAAAAATGATTTTTATTGTGCAAGGTTTTTTTTTTATTTGAAAAATATTATGTAATACATTATACACACACACACACACAAACACACAACACTTGCCTGTCGCTCACCGTATAGACACAAAAAGCGTGCGGCACGTGCACACGCGTTCGCACAGGCATGCACAGGCACGTGCGCGCGCACGGCCGCACAATCTATAGAACTGCCCTTAGGGCAGCCCTAAAACCTGACCTGTTGGGGGGGTCTTCTTGAGGACTGGAGTTGAGCACCCCTGTGTTAAAGCATTGTTATGAAGGCATTAAATAGTGAACACTGTGTCATTACTGTTCCTAGATGTTTACATGGTAAATGCAGGTAAAATTGGCTTATTTCGCAGCAATGTTTTCTTTTGAAAAACACTGCAGATTTAATTTTATTCAATTGATCCCCTAAATCATTGCCTGAACTCACACTTTTCCACTGAGTGACCCAAGAGCGGGAGGTGTTTCTGTTAGAACTTAAATCTGTGCTACACTCCATGTTGAATCCCATGACCTTGAAATGGTTGACCTAAAATATACATATTTCCATTCTTACCAAGACCATGGCATTTTATTCTATCGCCTCATACATATTTAATCTTCTTAGATATTAAAATATTCACTTCCTTTGCGTAACAAAAAAACCCAAACACTTCCAAAGTATGCAATCTCAGGGCTAATGACTGTGACACCTACATTTCTGGTTATTACTTCTTTCTTGCTGACGAAATAAGTATCTCGCCACGTATTGTATAGAGGAGCCTTTTGGTAAGTCGTCCTCTTCCTCCAGCACCATCATTATTACTTTTAAGGAAGGGAAGTATATGGTACCTGATTGGTTGTGCTTCCCTCCCTTTAAGGTGACTCCACATCACCCAACAAAGGGAAGGCATCACAATCGGATTGGTGGATGTACAATGTGTTCCATCAAGTTTGGTAGAGAAGTCATTCCTTGACAAACTTGATGCCTAGACACATGGTAGATCCACCAATCGGATTGGTGGATGTACCATGAGTCTGTTAAATGTGACATCACAGGTCTGTCACGTCTTATTTGACAGCAAGAAGACAGCGTGGCAACATCTGCTGGACCTGTTGAATAAAGAAGAGAGAAGAAAAGTAGATCAGTAGTAACCGCTAAAATAATGAAGGAATTAACCCCTCCCGCAAACCTCCAGGCCTAACCACCCACCCTGGGGCAACAACAACCTTCACCCACCCCCTCTACCACCAACAAACCGGGTACTGCAATTTAGCCCATTCATTACCTTAGCGGTTGACCACTAAGGTAATGAAGCTCGACTGTTATTTTATTTTTATTACATAGGATAGAAGCGGTGTGTCTCCTGACGTTAAATTAATGGGGTTCAGCTCCGGAGACCCCCTGCTTCAATCTTATGTAGTAAAACTAAATGATACGCCATCTGATGCCAATTAAATAAATCCTATCTTGCCACCTTGTATATTTAAAAAAAAGCATGTCTTTCAGCTGCGATTTGCATTACGGAGCTACTGTACTTGAATAGATGTTATTGGCAACAAATTTGAGTTTTAGCCTTTTTTGATCTACAGAACAGTACCGCTCAGATTGTCAGAGCAAGTGATAACGCTTGTTTAAAAAGCCGTTTACAGGTGATTTTAACATGTTATCACGGCTTACTGAATAGCTACACATGCAAAATCAATTGTATAGGGCACTTTACATGGGTTGTCATTTTTCGCAGCTAATAGAATAAGCCCCATAGACTTAACTTGAACAGTTCAGCTGACTAAGGATCTTTTTATATATTATTTTGTGCCCCGGGGGTTATTACTTTTTCCCTTTGCATGACATTCGTGAGCCATACGTACATTCTTGCTGTGACTCGGATACGGATATTGAACTGTCATCCTACCACACAGCGCCTTACATGAAGATGCTTTCTTGTTTGTGTCATACAACATGTCAGATTGTAAACTAGGTTATACTGTACTTACTGTGGCTGTTCTAGCATAGAAATCCAGGCAGGTTGATTTGTCCATTGGAGAATCAGTGTCTCTTTATAAGCACCTTTGCACTTGTTTGACCAAACCTCTAAACGGTATCAATTCATCACTTGTAAATACATTAAAACTAAAATACATCATATGTTTTGATTCAAACTATTTGCTTATTGTGTTTTTTTAAGTGCTGGGACCCCAGACACAATTCTACTGATTATAGACCAGGCTCTCAATTGTTTTCCAAAGGTACTGAAAACAAATAGGAAAAGGAGGGTCAGAAGTGTATGGTAATGTATTTGAAACTTAAAAATCATTATACTTCAAGTATGAAAGTCTGAACGGTACAAAATATATTAGTGTTTGAATCATATATTATCATTATCTTAGCTGAAAAGTGAGTTTCTATGTCAAAAATCCCTCTTAACTGCTGGACCAATTCATTAAATGATCAAATCCAGATGGTCCATGGGCCACTTAGAAACCCAGATTAGGTACGCGTGCTGCATGTTGAATATTCTGCTGTAGATACAAAAATACAGCATGTCACAGAGTAAAAATAAATGGATTAAGCCACACCACATTGGAAAATGGGGAGTTGTGCTGGATTTCAAGTGGAACAGTATTTCCTGCTGCAATTGCTGTGGTCCTTACTAGCGTAACCTCACTTATGTCTTGATAGAGCCAAGGACGAAGCAGGCAATGCCTACTGTAAAATTGAAAATGCCCTATGCAAAAATCTGGTGCATTTGTATTATTTTATCATTTGATTTGATTTGATGTAAGGTGTAATAATTCCCTAACTGTATATTCAGTGCTTATATAGTGGTCTTGTTATACTCAGTGTCAGTTTATAGTGTGGTCAAGTTATACTCTTAGACAACACTATACACTGACCCTGAGTATAACCAAGCAGTATTGGTGCAACGCCAGATCACCTCTGTGGTGAGCCACACTTTTATACATTGCTAAAACATTCCATTAATGCCCCATCACCATCCCAAAATGCCCTGCCTCAGGCAAAATCATTGCTACGGCACTGTATAGAGCCTCCTCTAGAAGGTCTAGAAACTACCAGCCCTTTCTTGGTTCCTCCAGAGTTACCAACTAATAGATAATAGTTAGTCTAATAAAACTAATAGTTCTGACTAATAGATCCTAATCACTTACAATAGTGCAGATGTACGAAGACTTGCTGTTTCTGTGACAGCGGCAAACTGAGTGGAATTCCTCAGGACTTCATTGTATATCCCGGCCCTGACCCCCTCGGCTCAGTCACAGCTGCCCTGGTGGTGCTTTGCGGCTTCCGTAGTTCTTTGAATTAACAATAGGTGATACCAGTGTTTCTCAACAGGGATTCCTAGGAACCCTTGTGTTCCTTGGGCATTTGTGTAGTTAAGCTAAATTCAATGTATTCTGAGGCTAATCGGAGCTATTGCTACAGTCAGGCACGATCAGTTTAGTACTATCTAAGAATAGCGCCAGTTATTTTTTTAAGACACCCAAAACCACCTCTTCTTCCCATACATTCTTTCAATGCTAGAAAACTAAAGACACCAGACACCGCCTTTAAATATGATGATATATTTATTACAGTAAATGATAGAAACATAGTGTGTATCTGTGAATGTTGTTTTACAATACACAGTACTTTATACGCGAACATAAATAAGAAAAACCTCAGAAAAAAATACAGTCTTCCACCAAATTGCCCATGGTCTCTTGTGAAGTTCCACCTCATATCCATTATTGCGAATTCATGCAGGATCTACAAAGCAAAAAAAAAAAACAAATACGGAAAAGCAGTTGTTACTTTAATGATACAATGAATTGATTGAACAATGGCATCAATATATTCATGCATGAAACCAATAATATTATAAACTAAAATGCACACCCAGGTGAGTCTAGTTCTTTACTACAGAGTATAACCCTCAGCTAATTCAAGAAGATATTTCTAGAGTATTTACTGTTTTTCCCATTTCAGTCACTTATTACTCCAGCCCACTGTCCTCAGATGCCTTAATAATCCATTTACCGTGTCAATCCCATTCTAAATTCTGCACTTGTGTATTTATACTGATTCCAAAGAGCGTCTAAACTAGCACCCTTCAAGTTGCTCGATATAGCCTTCTTTCATGCAAGCCATCAAAGTTCACTTTACTGACCCAGCATAAAGCTTGCAAGGCACATGGTACTGGAATATCAACTGGGCAGCCTAATGTGGTTGTTTCCAAGGTTTCCCTTGGTATTATAGACAGAGGGATGTCAGGTAGAGGATCCCCACTGTCAGGAATACATCTTCACCTCTGTAGTTCAGGTACCACAGGTGTGCAATGGAAAATAGGCACAGCCTGTTAACTGCTCTGAGATGCCATGTTACTGCAGGTCAGTCTTATGAGCATGGTGGGTCATAGTCACGATGTCACCATTGCAGAATGTGCAAGACCATCTGTATAAGCTTTCTGGCATCTGGGGATTGCTCTGAGGCACATGAGGGGCAAATATGTGGTGCTCTCTCTTTAAATAGCCTATTCACAAATGCATAGAGACCATTCATGCATCTCACAATATGGACCATCCTCTCTAACATGAGGTCCATTTCCCCCCTAGTGGGTCTTTTCTCTGGTTCTGCTGGGTACCTGTGCATAATCTGTGGCAGGTCTTGCCATGCTATCCCTGTACTAGGCACCAATTAAACGTAGACTGGGCCTCGGTCCATGGTGGGATCTGTTGTGCCAGAAGTGAGGCATGCTGGATTCGAGGTGGGGTGTGCCACATCTGAAGATGGGCACACTGGGTTAGAGGTGCGGTGGGCACGCTGCGAGGGAGGTGGGGTGAGTTGGGTGTGATGGAACTTGAGGTTAATGAAAGGTGGGGTGAGCTCTATTCAAGATAGGGTGAGCTGGTTCCAACGTGAAGGGATCTAGGTTCAGTTAGGGTGGTTCCTACCGTGTTCTCCGCTGATCTTGTCTTTGTATTTGCAAGTATAAACAAAATTTAGTGGGTTGTCAGAGGAAGTGTTGAATGGTTAGTGAGGGGGTTGAGGGCAGTGAGGGGTACTGTGGGGGGGCGGGGGGGAGGTGATTGATAAGTTGTTGGGGGTTAGTGGGGAGGATAGTGTGTGGGGGAGGGAGTTGGTGAGTGCATGGGATGATTTATTTTGTATATTTTGTTATTAAAAATAAAACTTTATTTTTCCGCACAGTTGTTTGATGTTTATTATGATGTATGGTATATGAGTCCTCTGAGAGGAATGGGGTGGTGGTGTGTATGTAGGGAGTAAAAGGAAATATTTATAAGTAATGTTCATCACCTGTCCATAAAGTTTAATAAAGTCTAACACAGGGGAGCATTCTTGGAACATTGAAAAAGGATTACTATATTACTATATACTCTATGGGAATGGGGGGTTGGGAGATAGAAAAGTACATTACATGTGATAATTAGTATTAACCCAATAAAGTTTAACCGTATAATGTTCCAGAAGTCCTAATCCTCACAGTGCCCTGGATATTTACAAGCAGACTGCTCTAAGGCGCCTTGGACTAGTAGACACTGCAATTCGGTTGAACTCATCACCCAATTTCAGGATTGAGAGACATGCTGCAGAGCACAGAGCAGAGACAAAAACTGGAATTTGCCAGGCTCCAGATGGAGACTGCAGCACCCAGCAGCAGTGTCCAGCCTTTCCAGACCTCATCCAGAGCATTTTCCTACCCTGGAGAAAGATGGAGACCAGGACACCTTCTTGTGTGGGTTTTAAAAAACCTGCCTTGTAATCAGTGGGCAAAATATCTAACACCTGGATTGAAAGGCAGAGTCTGGAAATGTTTGCTGACCTTCCAGCACACCTCGACCAGGATTATGAGGCCATGTTAGTGGCATGTTCTTGATGAAGGGATTGGTATCTGTCACACAATTTAAACCTTTCATTATTACAGTATATGTTGTAAGTCTCTTTGGCCATTTGCCATTTTATGGGCATTACCAGTTTTTCTTTGTAACCCCATCTTGGATGGCTACTGGGTTCTACAAGGTGTTAATTGCTTACAGGGGGTTAACTGGGTGGGATCACTCAAATTACACCCTCCCCCTAGCTGCCATGTGATATATGATGTCAGTGTATAAATAGCCCCACCCTTTGTTCTAGAAGCAGGTTCTTCAGAGTTCTAACTTGGTGCCTCAAAGTAATTCCTGTATATAAGTTCTATGGGTCTCGTCTGCTGCTTGTTGTGTCTATGTCATTGTTTATTGTTTTCCGAAAATAAACGTTTATCCAGTGTGTGAAAATACAATTATTGGTTCGACACAGGTTTCTTTGCAGTTCCAAATGATTTTTTCTTGCAGAGGCAGTTACAAATAACAATAAGCTTCATGCAAAATCAAGCAAGGACAGTTTAACAATGGAGAACAGACTTGGGCTATACTGAATATTTTTATGTTCTGACGTATCTATTGAAAACATGATTCATGTAGTAAATCCTAGCTATTAATTTAACCTATGCATGGCTTGTTAGCATGAAACAATAATACAATTAAAAAATCCTTGGAAATGTCTGGGCACAAAGCCTATATTCTTATCTTGGCCCTGGACAGGCTTCATCTTGTACCCAAAATGTACAATAAGCAATTCACTTGTTTTACGTTTCCTACAAAACAAATATTTCCCTTAAATGTGTTTCTTTCTAATCAGTTTTACAAACTAACATTACAGAATAGAGTCTGGGTAACACAATGAATTATAGTAGGTAGCATGGATTCTGAATCACTTGAATTCCATTTACATTTTCCAGTTTAGCGACATGCCACGATCATTAGCCAGCACCTGATAAAGGATCAGGAAGTCTAAGTTTGTAGCAGAAGGATGCTGCACTGTTCTCATACGGTTTCCCCACTGTAACCTGTACTTCTATTAGATTGCCCCAACTGGCCAGTTCGTTTCTGGCATCACTGTCTCCCTGCAAGTTATTCCCCTAACGCATTATGCAACAGGCAACTAAGCAACTGTACCTCCTCTGGATAGGACCGGGACCTACTGGAGGATGATATTCCTAAAGCTATTATACTTTGCCGCATGTATTGTATTGTGAATTTCTATGTGAGCTGTTTTGGAAGGTTATTCAGTAAACACACTTTAATTTATAAAAGTTCCTGGCGCTCATTTCTATACTGCACTTTCACCCAAGCCCAGCCAGCACTTACCCACACACCATCTATATGGCTAAGAGCCTGAACATTTACTTTATGGATTCATCTGATGCGACAACATTCATAGCTGGGGAATGGGGGGCTACATCTTTTTAGCAGGACCCCTTAATTGCTGTCTGCTTTTCTGATTCCACCCCCCAATGAGAAGATCTGCATGGTGCATGTCTCACCCTGTTAGAGAACCAGATGGTTGGAAAGGGAGGGAGAAGAAGAGGGTAGATGTCACAACACATGACATCACACAAATGGAAAAAGTTACTGTAAGCAGAGTGAACCCTGACCAAGTTACATTGTTGTCTACTTGCAACGTTTAAAATGATCAGTTACTTTTAGTTTACCTTATTTTCTTAAATGCATGAATCAACTTATGAATTTAACCTTAAATACTGCATGTCACCATTATTTTTCCACTTTCTTATCTGGAGGGCCTACACCTTTAAGCCCAGCATACTCATACTGTCTACAGACAAACTTAAAATGTATTATTCCATAAAATGTTTCATTATCCATCAGAGTTCTTAAAACTCTGCAATACCCATGCTCCACTACGCAAAATAAGGGTACGGGGGGCTCACCTTCCATGGGTTACACCTGACCTTATAGCACTCTACCAGTTCAGGGATGCCTTGTGGAAAAGCTACAAAGTAACTGGCACTACCAAGGATCTCAATCACTACAGATGCATGCGGAACATGTGCACAAGGCAAACAAGGCATGCAAAAGCACAATATTACTCTGACAATCTCCACCAAAATACATCAAACCCAGCTAACTTCTGGAAGGTTATCAACAATATATTCCAGCCTCCTAACCATCAACAACCAAGTAATATCACAAAGGGGGATATTACTCTGACAAACCCCACTGACATTGCAAATGCATTCAATGATTACTTTGTGGGGTGTGCCACTAACTTATTAGCGAAACGCAGCACAAACCCCAAACATGAACCTCATCCTGGGAGTACCCCTACTGTCCCACCCCCTCCCAACACTGCCCACAATTTTCAATTTGGCCCAGTATCTGAAGAGGAGATTACACAAGCGCTCCTCAAACTAAAACTAAGCAGCCAATGTGGATCAGACTTACTACAATCTAGGTTCCTACGACTTGGTGCCCCAGCCATTGCCAAACCAATTGCGTCCATAGTCAACTCTATCCTGTCTGCAGGCCATATCCCTAAGACCTGGAAAACTGCCAGAGTTGTCCCAATCTTCAAAAGTGGGGACAAAAACACTGTCTCAAACTACAGGCCAATCTCACTTCTCCCAATTCTATCCAAAGTAATGGAAAAATGTGTCCACTCCCAATTAAGCGATTTCTACACCAAGACAAATTTCCCTAGCCAATTCAAGTCTGGGTTTCGTCCCAAACACTCCACCGTAACTACCCTGCTAAAAGTTTGCAATGAAATCCAGTGTGGAATGGAACAGGGACAACTCACTGGTGCAGTATTCCTAGATTTTGCAAAGGCTTTTGACACAGTTGATCATGTTATCCTGCTTAACAAACTCCAGAGCTCTGGAATAGGGAAACATGCTTTAAATTGGTTTCAGTCCTACCTATCAGGAAGATCCCAACATGTGTCCATCTCAGGCTCTAACTCCAACCCCCTGGATATCACCTGTGGTGTCCCACAAGGCTCTGTTCTGGGGCCCCTACTCTTCTCAGTGTTCATTAATGATCTTCCCACAGCTTGTAAGGAAGCCTCAATACACATGTATGCAGATGACACAATCCTATATGCACACAGCCATAGCCTCTCTGACCTTCAACACATACTTCAGTCTGACTTTTTGAGACTCGAAAACTGGATTTCCCAAAACAAACTGTTTTTAAACACTGACAAGACTGTAACAATGGTATTTGGGACCAATACTAAATTTGTAAAGATTCCAGTGACTGAGCTCCTGATTAGAACCAACGCTAACACCACCCTAACACCTGTCACTAGTTTTAAATACCTGGGCTTATGGTTTGACTCCCACTTAACATTCGGGATGCACATTGATACCCTGACAACCAAGACCTATGCCAAACTAGGGGTACTTTACAGGAACAAATACAACACATACTTCAGTCTGTCTTTTTGAGACTCGAAAACTGGATTTCCCAAAACAAACTGTTTTTAAACACTGACAAGACTGTAACAATGGTATTTGGGACCAATACTAAATTTGTAAAGATTCCAGTGACTGAGCTCCTGATTAGAACCAACGCTAACACCACCCTAACACCTGTCACTAGTTTTAAATACCTGGGCTTATGGTTTGACTCCCACTTAACATTCGGGATGCACATTGATACCCTGAC
The DNA here is from genome assembly GCF_040206685.1 of Ascaphus truei. Classification (NCBI taxonomy): domain Eukaryota; kingdom Metazoa; phylum Chordata; class Amphibia; order Anura; family Ascaphidae; genus Ascaphus; species Ascaphus truei. Next base: position 92,766,967 of record NC_134483.1, on the reverse strand, counting down.
AACCAAGACCTATGCCAAACTAAGGGTACTTTACAGGAACAAATCCTCCCTAAGTCTCCTGGTCAGAAAGCGTATCGCACAGCAGATGCTAATGCCAATTATTGACTATGGAGACATAGTCTATGGCTCGGCTCCTCAAACCCACCTTAGCAAACTTGACACCCTCTACAATTCAATTTGTCGTTTTGTTCTCCAATGCAACTACAACACACATCACTGCGAAATGCTCAAAGAACTAGATTGGTCATCACTAGAGTCTAGGCGCAAAGTTCACCTTTCCTGTCTCACCCTAAAATACTTTCTGGGCAAGCTACCCAGCTACCTGAACAAGCTCCTCACCCCTACCACATACAGCACCTATCACCTGAGATCAGACTCCAAAAGACTATTCATGGTCCCAAGGCTCAACAAAGTATCCGGACGTTCCTCCTTCTCCTTCCGTGCACCCCAAAACTGGAACAACCTACCAGAGACTGTCATATCCACCACCAGCTTAAGTTCTTTCAAATCTAAGGCTGTCTCACACTTTAATCTGGTCTGTAACTGTTTCATACGCTCATAATACAGTATATATTTTCTTTAACTGTGCACGCAATGTCTTGTATATAATGTATACCTTGTTCATTTATGTAACTGTACTTGAAACCATGTATTATTTGTTTTACTCTGTGCCCAGGACATACTTGAAAACGAGAGGTAACTCTCAATGTATTACTTCCTGGTAAAATATTTTATAAATAAAATAAATAATAAGTACTTGGCATGAAAAAAATGAAAGGAGTTTTTGGAACTGTATATGTTTGTGTTAAATAGTTTGCATGATAATTTTATATATATATATATATATATATATATATATATATATATATATATATGTTTTGTTATATATGTTATATATGATAAATGTTTTGTCTGACCTTATTCTGACCAGATGACCTAATGGCAGCAAAATGAAACACTGTGCTTATAGACCAGTAAGGAGTATAATATAATATATATTATATTATACGTGTCTACTAATGTAATCTGTTCATGTATTAATCAAATGGAATAGAAAATGGAAGAATGGCCAATTTGTACTTATACTCCTTACTGGTCTATAAGCACAGTGTTTCATTTTGCTGCCATTAGGTCATCTGCTCAGAATAAGGTCAGACAAAACATTTATCATCAGTAAAATCAGTTTATCAACACTATTGCAAAGAAACAGTGACTTGGTCACACTGCATTCACTTTTCAAACACCAGAACGAGGAGTTCCTAATCCCAAAAGCCATTAATATTTGCAGTGCATAACTTAAACAATCCCTATAAAAATAATTGTCGGTGTCCTTCTCTCAAAGAGCCTTTATTAAAACACCAGCTATGTGCTGTCAAGACATTTAGGATGAAATCCTTGGGCTAAACAAATAAACGTAGATTCATGCAGATCTCTGTTCTGGGAGCACACTAACACAATCCGTTCTGTCCGCCATCCACAAGAATGACAAGAAAGAAAAAAATATTATTGTTCCTTCATTGTGTGAAATATATTTTTTAGAGCATCTGTCGTATTGAGTGTTTAAAGAATTTTGCTGGCAGGTTTCTATAGTCCATGTGAAATTTGGATTTACCCCCTGGGATTGTTTTTGCCATTTTGGCCACAAATACTCCCAGTTATATGAAAGAAAAAAAAGGGGGGGAAGGAAATTGTGCAACATAGCAAAAACTGCAGGGTTTAGAAGCAGAAAAACAAAATTCATCCCACTCACATGATATATGATTAGATGAGGCAGTGCCAAGGTTAAACCTCTTGTGGTTGTGACTGGAACCTCAGTAGTGCAGGTATAGAAATGGGGGTCTTTGTTCCAGTATGGTATTAGACCTAATCCTGAGGAAGTTCCTACAGAACGAAACACATAGGGGAGCAGGAGCAGATGACCAAACAAGCAGAAGCTTCACCCAATTTCTCAGTTCCCTGTTGGTGAAAACACTTAAGCAAGTGGCATCATCTCTTCAGATCGGTGCGAGGAAGGAGTGGGCCTGGTTTGCGCTGTCTGTGTCGGTTCCGGAACCCAGGGTGATCTCAATGCCTGAGACATAGCGCCCTTTCAGAGCATCTGAGGACTAATAATATACTGGAACTCCATTTCTATACCTACACTGCTGAGGTTCCAGTCACCACCACAAGAGGTTTAATCTCTACACTGCTTTATCTAATCATATATTATGTGAGTTGGATGAATTTGTTTTTTCTGCTTCTAAATCCTGAAGTTTTTGCTGTGTTGCACTATTTATTTCCCCCCCTTTTTTCCTTGCATTTCCTTCGAGTTTGTGCACTCCGCGTCCTGTACCATACAATTCAAAGACAATTGGAAGAGGTATTTTTTAATCGGAGCTGCACTACCCCTATGGTTCTCTATTGTGACATATATTATTCTTATTACAGATCAACCCCGGATCGCATTAGAAATAATGTACTATTGTATGCATTGTACAATAAAGTATTTAAGATTGCAATAATCGTGTTATAAAGTATTCATAAATACGAAAATTGGGAGCCACCCTTGCATCGCGTTATTAACAGATTTGCGTTGTAATGGATCGCGTTATAACAGGATTGGGCTGTATATTTATTTTTCACATGTCACTGGGTTGGTTGAATAGTACCTTTAATTTATAAGCGAAATTAGCGCTTTAACTTCCTGCACCTCTGTTCATTTATATACAGACTAGCTGAGAGACCCGGCGTTGCCCGGGATATAATTTTGGGGGGGCGTACGACAGGGTTAGGCTTCCCCCCCCCCCTTGACAGCTAGGTGGGTGACTGAGTTGACTGAGTGTGTGGGTGACTGGGTGGGTGTGTGACACTTGACTGAGTGGGTGGGTGGGTGACTGAGTGGGTGGGTGACTTTGGGTCGGTTTGACTTTGGGTCGGTGGGTGGGAGACTTTGGGTCGGTGGGTGGGTGACTTTGGGTCGGTTTGACTTTGGGTCGGTGGGTGTGTGACTTTGGGTCGGTGGGTGTGTGACTTTGGGTCGGTGGGTGGGTGACTTTGGGTCGGTTTGACTTTGGGTCAGTGGGTGGGTGACTTTGGGTCGGTGGGTGACTTTGGGTCGGTGGTTGGGTGGGTGAGTTGGGTCGGTGGGTGGGTGAGTGGGAGACTGACTGGGTGGGTGAGTGGGAGACTGACTGGGTGGGTGAGTGGGAGACTGACTGGGTGGGTGAATGGGTGACTGGGTGACTGACTGGGTGGGTGGGTGACTGACTGGGTGGGTGAGTGACTGACTGGGTGGGGGAGTGGGTGACTGGGTGGGTGAGTGGGTGACTGACTGGGTGGGTGAGTGGGTGACTGACTGGGTGGGTGAGTGGGTGACTGACTGGGTGGGTGAGTGGGTGACTGACTGGGTGGGTGAGTGGGTGACTGACTGGGTGGGTGAGTGGGTGACTGACTGGGTGGGTGAGTGGGTGACTGGGTGGGTGAGTGGGTGACTGACTGACTGAATGGGTGGGTGACTGGGTGACTGAGTGGGTGGGTGACTGAGTGGGTGGGTGACTGACTGAGTGGGTGGGTGACTGAGTGAGTGGGTGGGTGGGTGAGTGGGTGACTGACTGACTGAATGGGTGGGTGACTGGGTGACTGACTGAATGGGTGACTGACTGAATGGGTGACTGGGTGACTGAATGGGTGGGTAACTGAGTGGGTGACTGAGTGGGTGGGTGACTGAGTGGGTGGGTGGGTGACTGGGTGAAAGTGGGTGACTGGGTGAAAGTGACTGGGTGGGTGACTGGGTGGGTGTGTGGGTGGGTGACTGAGTGGGTGACTGAGTGAGTGGGTGACTGAGTGAGTGGGTGACTGAGTGGGTGGGTGACTGAGTGGGTGGGTGGGTGACTGGGTGAAAGTGGGTGACTGGGTGAAAGTGACTGGGTGGGTGACTGGGTGGGTGTGTGGGTGACTGAGTGGGTGACTGGGTGGGTGTGTGGGTGGGTGACTGAGTGAGTGGGTGGGTGACTGAGTGGGTGGGTGACTGAGTGAGTGGGTGGGTGACTAAGTGAGTTTTTGGGTGACTAAGTGAGTGGGTGGGTGGGTTACTGAGTGGGTGGGTGACTGAGTGGGTGGGTGACTGAGTGAGTGACTGAGTGGGTGACTGAGTGAGTGGGTTGGTGGGTGACTGGGTGGGTGAAAGTGACTGGGTGGGTGTGTGGGTGACTGGGTGACAGTGCGTGGGTGGGAGACGGTGTGTGACTTACCTTGACCCCGTGGCATCTGGCTGGGGCAGGAGGTGAGTTCGGGAAGCTGGGGGGGGGCAAGAGTGGCAGGAGTCCCGCGCCGCGCTTCCCCTCTCCGGTAGCGTCACACGTGATGGGGAGTCCCGCGCCGCGCTTCCCCTCTCCGGTAGCGGCGCACGTGAGGGGGAGTCCCGCGCCACGCTTCCCCTCTCCGGTAGCGGCGCACGTGAGGGGGAGTCCCGCGCCGCGCTTCCCCTCTCCGGTAGCGGCGCACGTGAGGGGGAGTACCGCGCCGCGCTTCCCCTCTCCGGTAGCGGCGCACGTGATGGGGAGTCCCGCGCCGCTTCCCCTCTCCGGTAGCGGCGCACGTGATGGGGAGTCCCGCGCCGCTTCCCCTCTCCGGTAGCGGCGCACGTGAGGGGGAGAGCAGGAGGGCCGCGCCGTGAGGGGGGAGGAGCCTGGAGTTTGCTGCTGAGCAGCAGGGCCGCGCTTCCTCCGCGGCGCACGGTGAGGGTGATGGTGCGGCTGGGGATGTTGCGGAGCGTGGGGATTTGGGTGAGGTGGGGAGGGGGGAGAGAGTGAGGGGCACCGGGAGAGTGAGGGGCACCGGGAGAGGAGGGGCACCGGGAGAGGAGGGGGGGGGGTGTGGAAGGTGAGCTGCGGTCCAACTGACGGGGGAGAGTGTGTGTCCCTGTGTGTGTGTGTCCCTGTGTGTGTGTGTCCCTGTGTGTCCTTTGGCCCGTCACTCCGCCTCAGGCCAATGAGAGGTGTGCGGGGGCGGACCAAGGGACCAATGAGATTTCCCCTAGGGACACCGGACATCCAGGCAGGCAGGCAGGCTGGCATGCATGCATGCAGGCAGGCAGGCAGGCAAACATACAGTGCTTTCACTAATATAGTATAAGATGCAGCCACAATATCCAAACACTTGCCTTGGAAAATCTGGGGCAATCTCCCAGTAATGCTGCAACATTTCCGTGAGATTTCTGCAGCCAGGCTAATGGCCCATCGGATTAACACCGTGGGGGTTCTTGCAGTCCCATTCCACCTGAACCTATCTGGATTCCACCTGCAAACTCTTAACTATACAAGGTTTTTTTGTGGATATACACTTATTCATATTTGAATTTATCTAGATCCTTTTCAAATGACTGTTGTATATTAACTTTGCATACCCTATAATTATGCACTGAGTGCAATTATAGATGCTTGTTTATGTTCTCACTTTTTTATATATGTTTATACTTATACCCATGTATACACTGTATTTTGTTGATATTAGATCACGCATATTAGAGCACATTATTTATTCTGATCATAGTAGTTGAAGAAGCCCCGACAATATTATCCTCATATACATGTATGAAAAAGGGTGGAGAAGCGGCGCCAACCTAATAACACAATACAGACAAAATATAGCAGGCAATTCAAACTCCTCCACAAATGAAACGTCAGATAAAAGTAAAGTCTTCCAGCGTGTGGTATTATGGCTTCTTCTCCTTGGTATATAGGGAGAAAAACAGAAAAACAGAACACACACTACAAACAAGTGGTATAATATAGGTTGATATCACTGTGGATGATAATAGAAAACTTAGATCAGAGAACTTAACACTTGCCTGTGTTTTGGTTCTCTTTGCTTGTATTCTTCTATATACTTTCTGCTGTTATCTTGAAAGAAGAAATGGAGAAAGGCATAGCATAATACGGTTTAATGACAATAAATAATAAAGCTAAAAAATACACTCACAAACGAACAACCACACAAGGAGTTTGTGGTTTGGGTTGGCAGCTTTTGGTGTCTTGAAGCTGTCTCTCCACGTTGGGATGCTGTTGTAGTCATCCGTTTTCAACCTCAGTTGTTTGCCGAGTCCCACGGCAATCAGAGGCTTCCCCAGGTTTGTGCACAGTCTGGTATGTCTCTCCCTGCTCGCGTCTCCACACTGCGCATGTAGTGGCTGGCCACTTTTTTGCGCTTGACAAAGACCTATTAGGTCGAAACGTTGTGTATGCTTTAATAAATTATTTCTTTTTTTGAAATCCGTGTGTCCCATCTTCTATCCTTATGATACAAACACAATACATGTACTACGCAAAGAGGTGTAGCACAACAATTCTTTACTCAGTTAAAGTTTTTGTTTGATTTTTTTATTTCTGTAGCTCAGAAATGGTCATATATATTAATACATAATGTTAGATGTTTAGAAGCTAGGCCAGTTTAATTACACTTGTGTCATGTTTTGAGATAAAAGGCTGAAAACGGATATGTGTCCTTTGTAAATTGACATGTAACTGTATCTATTTTTCATTTGCATCACACTTTGCCCCTGTTGAGAGACCCCTGCGGAGATAAGTATGTAAATGGATTCCAGACTTACAATGTGTGAGTATTTAGATTACAATACCTGGGGAGAACATCGCTGTATGGTGATTACCTTGAGAGAACAGCAAAACTGTCTAAAATGAGACATTTTAGGTGTTTATTTCCCAAAATTAATAGACCATATGGTTACATATTAGTATTTCCTGTTCAAAAGGGATCCTTATGCCTACCATTTTCAGTCATAGGGCATTTAATTTAATTAAGAAACTAAAAATAAAACAAGCAATGCAAAACAGCCATTAAATACAGAACTACAGCTACTATCCTACAGATGCCTCGCTCAAAAATGTGTTCCAAGTAAAAGTGCTGTAATGGTTAGCGTCACCTACAACAAGGCATAACGTATTATTTAAGTAACAGACGATTCATTTGCTGTAAAAATAAATGTGCTCTTCAAGCAATACAGGCATACCTCGCATTAACGTACGCAATGGGACCGGAGCATGTATGTAAAGCGAAAAGGTACTTAAAGTGAAACACTCCCTTTTTTCCACTTATCGATGCATGTACTGTACTGCAATAGTCATATACGTGCATAACTGATGTAAATAACGCATTTGTAACAGGCTCTATAGTCTCCCCGCGTGCACACAGCTTCTGTACAGGTAGGGAGCCGGGATTGCTGTTCAGGACGTGCTGACAGGCGCATGCCTGAGCTGCCGTTTGCCTATTGGGCGATATGTCCTTATTCGCGAGTGTACTTAAAGAGAGTGTCCTTAAACCGGGGTATGCCTTTATATCCTTTTATTTTACATTTGCTTTTCCATCTGACGCGCATTGACTAGTTCCTTTAATTCGTGGATTTTCGTGGATTGGGTTTAAAAAGGCAGATTCAGGGTTTTTTCCCCCTTTAGTTCTCAAAATCTGTCCAACGGATTTGGAATCCGAACCTGAAAACTGAATCTGAATCCAAATTCATCAAACAGAATTAGAAGGGGGGAGAAGTACATAAATAAGACTCACCTTAAGACACATCTGCTTAAAGAAGTATTTGAGTAGCACTGGATAATCATGGACACATGATACATAAAGCTTGGCCCCCTGCAGACGGACTTACTAGTATTCCCTCCTACTGTCTCTGTACGTTTTCCCTACCTACCAATTAGATTGTAAGCTCCTCGGAGCAGGGACTCCTTCCTTAATGTTACTTTTACAGTATGTCTGAAGCACTTATTCCCATGATCTGTTATTTATATTATTTGTTATTTATATGATATGTATTACTACGGTGAAGCGTTATGTACATTTATGGCGCTATATAAATAAAGACATACAATACAATAGTGGTGCATTTATGTTGAATCCAATGTCGGATTCGATATAAACATCATTATGTTAAATGTGACAACAGATTCTTTGAAATCCGAAGCCCAATGGATGGATTTAAAAAAAATTCCGAGCGGGCTAAAGTGGATGAAATCTGACTTCAGCATGCGGATCAGATTCTGACAGGTACAGTATGCCCATCTCCTCTTATTTCATCTATAATTTTCTTTTAAAATACAGTTATTTCCTCAATTGCTCTTTAGTTGAAAAATACACTTTATACGATTGAGGCATCAGGACACAGAAAAGTTTGTTTTGACGGTCTGCATTGTACTCTGCACAAGAGATGTGCAAATATTCAGAAACACAGCTAAATTAGCAGTTTTTCACCCAAAACGGCAAGGTTGGCCAGAAAAATTAATGCAAATGAGAAATGTTGTCAAAAAGAAATATCAAGACACCAAAAAGGATGTTCAAAAAGGTATATTCAATCTAATACCCATTGTAATAGGATCATAGTCATAAAAACTCAAATCATCACACAAACTTATATACGACGTGTAAAAGAAAGTGACATTACAACAAAATAATGAACAACTCTAAAAATATATAACGGTGAAGGAATTCCTTACCAAAAATTGATAGAAAAATATCAGGAAGACACCCTAGTGCAGGAATCTGCAACCCACGGCTCACGAGCCACATGCAGCTCTTTTAGTAAATATATGTGGTTCTGTCTGGGGCCCAGAGGTCGGGCCGCACTTCCGCATTCTGGCTGCTCGGGCCAGGCCCTCACTCTGCGGCCCATCCCTCCCTCCCCAGCCTGTTTACCTTGTTGATAAGGGGCATCGGTAGTTGGGTCCACACGGAAGTCGGGTTTAACTTCCACATCCACCGGCATGGTCACTTCAGCGATGCGATGCAGGCCTCTCACCACGCCCCAAGGTACGATTCTTTAACCGAGTGTGTGTTTGAGTGTGTGTAGTGGGTGAGGGGAGGAACATTGGGTGTGGGGGAAATAACAATGAAAAAACTAAATGAAGGGACTTATTATTGTGAGATGCATTTATTCCCAAAAGTATTTTTTTCTTAGCCTAATTCAGATTGAAGTAAGTTTGTCATATGTTAATGCTTATATATATATATATATGTATGATGTATGTGTTTGGGGGGGGGGGGTGGGAATGTTCATATTCATGCATGTGTTGCGGTTCTCCAAATAGTTTGGTTCAAGAAAAAAACAAAAAAAAGGCTATTTTCCCTTGAATGGTTGCAAACCCCTGCCCTAGTGTACTAGACCTGATGTTTATGGCTAAAAATCGCCCATTTTAAGGTTTGTCAGAAAATAATTAGATGCTCATATGGCCACTGTGCCGGTGAAATTTGACTTTGTTACTTTTGAAAAAAAAATTACAAAATGACGACATTTTGAAATTTTTGCCTCATTTGAAATGGAAATTGCCATTTTTTGCCAAACAAAAAGGATAGCAAGATTTTTGTGAAATTGTGAAAGTTTTTCAAAAATGTGCAAAACGGGACAAGCTCACATACAGTATCTCTATTCCGGTCCAAGCTTTGTCATTTACAAGAAGTTGGTAAATCACATTTCTTACATTTTATTTTTAACCAAAAAAATTTGGTCATGTGAGATCTGACAGATATTGTGATACAGAAAACAGGCAGAAAGAATTATCCATGGGGGTTAAGTTCCAAATTCCAGTGGTCCTGGATAAATGTTTTGTAGGTTGTGAACCTTTTCCAGGACTAACGTTGGAGTTCTTCATAGATGAGCAAAGAGATGAACATATTTATATATACCATTGTAAATATGTAAAATTTGTGTCATGTAACGCCTTTCTATCTCCTATTAATACATTGATGCTAAGAGAACTAGGATGAAAATTACACTCTTTGTAAGAATTTAATTCTAAACGTAGCTTTTTGTTATTATAACATTGATATATTATCTATATATGAACATACTGTCTCTGGGCTGTGACAGATTCAATGTTGCTCATTCTTCCTCTAATTATAGAGGTAAATAAGAATTTTATATCAGGTAGTGTTAGGACCTGCTAATGGTCATGCCTTGATGTGGCAGCAGGCTTTCAAGAGAATATATAGGTATTTTACTGTGTATTTTTGTCATATTGGATATAGCTTTGGGCTTCTTTGTTTTTTTGTTGTATACAAAACTTGTTATAAGCTCATAACAAATTTAAAATTTAAGATGGGTGCAAAAATATTTGAAATATGTTTGTGATATTTTGAAATTTGACTTATGTATTTGCACTTATCATTTATGTGTATAAGTCTTACTATGTTAGCATTACATTGTGTTATTTACAGATTGATTTAATGATTTGTATTACTCTTTATATTTATATTGATTTACAATAGAGTTACTTAATATTTGATGAATCTTCTATTTTCTTTAGATAATTACTGTCAATCATTATACACAGTTTTGTTGGGTGGTTTGTTTTACATTAATATGGTATCGTGTGTTGAAAGGCAGTCTTTCTTTAGAAGCTATGCCTTTTTTTGATACTTTGTTTTTAATTGTTTTGAAATAGTGAGTTGCCATTTCTCTAGCTACTTTATTTCAATATCTAAGTATTAAAAGTGTTATATGGAAGGATTTAGCAACTCCTATCTCTTTGTTCATATGTATTTTGTTAATAAAGTTGTTTTAGATTATTTTATTTTTTTTATAACTCTCATTTTTATTTGGTATTACAGAGCATACATAATATCACCACCTATTGGCATATGTTACAGAATACACAATTTTGTCATCGAAACAGTGACACGTAGACAAGACATGAGACAGACGTAATGAACCACACGTAAACCACATCACTAAGACGGACAGGACAAACTAGACTGGTGTGAGATACATTAGGGTGGGGGTGGGGGTGGGGGGCACCTGCAGCTGCTGCATCGGAGCGGAGGATCTGCTATTAGCTCTATGTGTACGCTAGGGTGTGTTGTGGATATCCCAGTGGTTCTATGTTCTCCGTCGCTATGTCATCATCCCGTCTGGTCTGCTTTGTCCAAGGAGAACGCATTTATCTATATTAGTGCAAAATTGTGGCGGCGTCCACCCCCGGGATGTCTGTTTGGGCCAGCCATGGGGCCCATACGTTTAGAAATTTGGAGCCAGAGTCGTTGATCCAACTCGTCAACTGTTCCATCTGGCAGACATGCCAAATTCTGTTCCTGATTTTGGCTATAGTGGGTAATTCCTGTTGTCTCCATACTGCTGCGATCTCACATCTAGTGGCGGTTGCGAAATGTGCAACCAATTTAAGTGTCGCATTAGACACGTCCTGAGGCCGTCTGCCCACGAGGAACAGCCACGGGTCCAGGGGGACCTCCAAGTTGAGGATTCTTTCTAGCCAATCCCTAATAGATTCCCAAATCGGGACCACTTTCGGGCAAGACCACAGCATATGTTTTAAATCAGCCGTTTCCCCACACTGTTTTGGGCAGAGCGGGGAATAGCCCTTGATAAATTTAGATAATTTCAATGGGGTATGGTACCACCGCATTAGGACTTTATATGCGTTCTCCTTCAACGTGGCACAGATTGAGCTTTTGGCAGCTGCCTGTAATATCTGATCCCATTCCTCGTCCTCTAGTGTGTCCCCTAAATCTGTCTCCCACTGTCGCATGTATTTCAGTCGGGGGGCGTTGGAAGTCTTCGGACAGATTACCTCCCTGTACATCCGAGAAGTTAGTCCTCTTGTGTCTGTCTCTCTGGAACACAGCTGTTCAAAATTGGTTCGTGCTGGGCGAACCGGGAATTTATTATAGAAAGCCCTAACCTGGAGGAATCTAAATAATTCTGTGTTGGGTAGCTTTTTCTCATCCTTAATCATATCGAACGTCTTGATATATTTACTTCCTTCCAGGTCCTTTAATCGTAAGTACCCCGCTTGCGTCCATTTTACAAATTTGTCACCTAACAGCCCTGGAGCAAAATCCGGATTTCCCACCAAGGGGGTCATCAACGACTGTCGTGTGGTCAATTTAGCTTTAAATTTAGATGACTCCCAGACCGCTAGCGAGTTCGCAATTGCACAGAGTGGCATCCCTATTGATTTCTTACACTGTTTTGGAAGCCAAATTAGATCGTGCAGTTTTACTGGCGCGCAGCATTCTGTTTCTAGGGCCACCCATCTTCTATTTGCTGGGTTCGAGTGCCACTGGACAATTTGGCATAATTGTGCCGCCTTGTGGTATGCCAACAAGCAAGGTACCGCTAACCCTCCTCTTGTTACTGGTTTTGTCAGTATGCTTTTCGCAATTCGTGGGCTTTTTTTATTCCAGCGTGAGGACCTCAGTCCTAACAAGAGGTATTGGGAGGGCTTGAAACAGATATAATAGTTTAGGCAGCAGGTTCATTTTGACACTGTTGATCCGCCCAAACCACGATTTGCCATAACCCGCCCAAACCCTGAGATCTTTCTTCAGTTTCTTCATTATTCTGGGGAAATTTGCTTTATATAGTGTGTTGTAGTCCTTTGTGATATATACCCCTAAGTATTTGATAGCGGAGGGTTGCCATTTAAAATTGAAGTTGAGCTCTATCAGTTTTTCGACCGGCTTGGGTAGATTGATGTTAAGCGCTTCCGACTTGGCCTGGTTAATTTTAAACTTTTTATGTGTTACCTACCATGCGTGATGACGCACCAGCATACCAGCTGATGTGTAATGACGCGGAGACCGGTTTTTTTTGCCTGGAAAGCAGGGTATTTAAAGTCCAGGCTAGCTCAGAAAGGACTTTGAGAAAGAGCCATAAGCACGAAATGTGTCGGTCTACTTGGCAATGATCCATTAAAGCTATTTTTGGATCCAAGCTACCCTCCTTCTTCATTTTTGATGGAGCGTCGCAGTCTCTTCGTTTTCGTTCATCAGGGAATGGAGCCTGTATCCTTGTCCTGCCCTTAAATAGTCTTGGACAGCTGATACCTGTCGTGATCTCTTTCTGAAAGTTACACAAGGGCTTTCTAAGGGCTTTGAGAGACAGCTGGGTGAAAGGAGGACATTTCCCAGCCCCCATTGACGTCACAAGACTCCATGACTCCATGACTCCATGACACATGGCACGTACACGCCAACAGAGGAGGTCTGAGAACGGAGTTCCATCTGTACTGTGAGGAAACCGCACCTGCAGCCTGAGCAACCCCAGAGTATTCGTGCAGGAGAGCAATCAAGGGGAGAGCTGTAGGGGAGACTCCCAACACTGCTAAATGTTAAAAGCACATCTCAAATGTGAGGGAGACCATTAGATGTTTCTAATAAACTTTAAACGTTTGAAACAAAGTGCACTATTGTTTCTCTTTGTTTCCTTCTCGTCCCCTTTTTTATCTTACAATCTGTTACATATGAGTCTGTCTGTATGTCAGTTCATTGAATCTAGCAGGGAGCGCACTCTTTTGAATTTGTTTGCTTAACCCCAGTGGAGGGTGGACACCGAGTGCTGCACCAGCTGATTGTGTTAATGCTTTCATTTGTGTTTTTGTAGTTGTGAATTATACACTTTAGACTTTCGCTTGCACATTGATTTATATGTATATTTATATTTATTCAGACTATTCATACATTTATTTAATTGTTATTAATTCTTTTGTCACTATTAAGTAGAGTAGCGCTGCAAATAGTTTAATTCAGTGCACTAATGTGGTCTGTAGCCAGAGGAATACAATAGGCTGAGGACCTATGGACTTCATTCCTAAAATCTTTTTGCACTTTCTACTGACATATTTCTAATATTATTATTCAGACTTTGTCAGCAGTTAAGTGTGAAGTAGCACTGTAAGTATACAGAAATACAAAAGTGTCATTCCCTTTTTTGTTTATATTGCAATACACTTTGACTCCATTTAAGATGGATGTCAAGTCATTGACGACATGCATAACTATTTTTGCTGGAATTACGTAAAAAATGTTATTGTTAATGATTCAGGTATGATTTTATTCATGACAAACAAAGAGAATAAAGTCCTTGGCGCACTACCAGGTATATAAACCTGATGATAAACCAGTCTTTAGAATGCAGGGACAGTCCGTAAATCTCACAGGTGATTTCCCAGGATTCCTTTTGCTGGTGATCGTAAATCTGAAAGCAAACAGAAAAAGAAAACCATTGCGCAGTACTCTCTGGTAATGGGGATCTCATGCACCCAGCTGCTATCTACTTACATCAAAGTAGATAAAAAGGGCCTTGAAAGGTATCTTTAGCTGGTATTCTGGTGTGTCCAATTTGATAGTAGTGGGTCTTTAGGTGTTAACGCCCTCTCCACACAAATCGGTCACAGTTCCCATATGCATATAAGATAAAAATGCCAATGGTGTTGTACAGTACAAAATATTTAATAAAGCAAATAAGATCAGACAGCCAGTGCACTCACATGCTATACGACCTTACAAAACGAATTACAACGTGCCATCCGTAGGCTTGAGGAGTTGTTACGTGGTGTGTGTAGAGGCTGGAACTTGCGAATGTCTCTTCCTCGCGGCCGCAACTTGGAGCGCCAAATCCACCTCAGATGACGTCACTATTCACCGTCGCTTCCCTCCTCAGCCGGTTCGTGCACGCAGCAATGCGTATAGTATAAGCTCCACCCTACGCACGTTTCGTGACTATTGACGTCACTTCCTCAGGGGTACACTACTGTATAGAAATTTTATTGTAATCACTACTGTATAGAAATAGGTTGAGCCCTCGTTTTATGGTTTATGTTCTCTTTTGTATCATGATTTTATTCATATAGACTTCCAATCATCCTCATACCGCACCATTCTCTTTTTAAAATACAGCTCAATTACAGCTGCATATTTGACCACAAATGTAAAAATTTTAAACCCTTTTAGCAATTTCATAAGTAACCCTTCCAATGATCAGTGAAAAAAAACTAATTGTTTGTGTAACATTTATTCATTCACATAAACATTTATTCTGAAAAACCAATGAGCTGAATGATACATTTTGGGACAAAAACCAGCTCTGAATTTATAAACTAGACCCGTGTTGGCATTAACTAACTCTGTCCACAATAATATTGATCTATTGCCAATGCCAACGACAGAACCCTTGTATCTGTTAAATACATTTATTTCTTAAACCATCGGTACGCAAACTGGGGGGCTTTATTGGGGGGCGCGCGTTACAGAGGCCCCGCGCTACAGTAAGAGCGTGAGGCCTCTGTACATTTACTTACCAGTTCTTGTCCACGTGTCTCCATGGCAACACGGCATCAAATTATGCCAGTTACCATGGAAATGTGACATCAAATGACGCCGCGGATCACATGACGAGATGTTACTTTCGAAGCTCCTCTTTCTTTGATTCATTTCCTAGTATACTGGGAAACGTGGCTGAAGGCCAATTCATTTTGGGCGGAGATTTCAACCTGGCACAAAACGCCACTATATATAGGACTAAACCCCCAAAACAGACATATATGAACCCCTCATCTCAGGCTATCGAATCTAAGAGCATTAAAAAAGGGCCTACGATCTCTACATCTTGTAGATACAGTATCTGGCGACAGCTCAACCCATTGATAAATGATTATACCTTCTTTTCACACCCCCATCATACATACTCCAGAATAGATTTCATATTCACCGGTGCAAACCTGACTCCCCAAATTTCAAGTTTAAGCACCCATAGTATAAATTGGTCTGACCATACCCCTGTGGAAATAGAGGTGATTAACCTACATATCAAATTACCCCAATCGTCTGGAAGCTCAATGAAGCCCTAATAAAAATTCCACAGGTATGCAAGAGGTAGATAAATGGGGTGATTCAGTAAGCAGTGATAACAGTGCTTTATCGGCCATAAAATGCATTTTTTCTGCCAAAAAAATAAATGAAAAAAATATGTCCAATCAGGCAAAAAAACAGCACACGCGCCATTTTTTGCCAGTCAGTGTGATTCACTAAGCAGTGATAAGTGAATCATACTTTAAAAGCAAGCCAGATTTTTGCACCAGCTTTTAGCTGGCGCAAAAGAAATGGAGCCATAAAAAAAAAATCAATGTTTACGTTTTCTTCACCACACAATTAATACAATAGGCCAGCGGATGTCTCCGGGAGATCCCCGCGGGAGTCCGGGGCCCTTAGCTGAGCCCCGTGGGAGTCCAGGGCTCTTGGGTGATCCCTGTGGGAGTCCAAATTGAACCGAACATGGAATATCACTGGAAGTCAGTGCAGATAACGCACAATGGAAGTAATATGCTTAAAGCGAGAAACACATCTCAGCATCGCAGCAGCAGCGCTCTGCACAAGCTGTAGCCTCCGCATTAGGCACACCATATACAGTATATATATTTTTTTTTTATAGTTTTGTTATTGGGTTCATAAACATTAAACAACAACATTACAACAATACAATACAGAAAAACAATTGGACAATTTCTTGAGAGTTGATCTTCAGGGCTACGTAGGATTTCTTCACCCTGAAGACAATGTGCTTATACCCCATTGACATACCTTCAAGGCTGTCCTACAACATTCTGAAAGGAACTAAACCACTGATGCACTTTCCTTTGGAGAGCTTGCCACAGGTACCAGAGGTCACAAGAATACCACAGCACACTTATAGATCTTCAAGCAGAAATTCTCTAAAGAAACATCTGGGACTGCAAGGAGAGCTAGTTGTACTTCTCAACACATAGTCGTTGTCTTCCAGAGAAAATTAGGATAAATGGGCCCCAAGGGCAGCCCTAAACCTAATGGGCTCAAGCAGCTGCCTATGCCGTATGCAAGCTGTCTTGATCCCACCACTCCATTTAAAGGGTGGTGGGGTGCCTCCAATCTGAGCCTGGATCACTCTATGATCTATCAATAGGGGGGAGGAAAACTTCACCTTCCCAGCTGGTACCCTCTGTGTGAAAATGATATCAAGGCTATGACTATGCTCATGTGTCAGACCATGCCCAAATTGACTAAATCTCATGGATCTCATAGTATCCAAAATATCCATAGCCTCAGCATTGTCTGAGTCATCAACCCACATGTTGAGGTCCCCAATCACCACAGAGCTCCAGTAATATTGGAGTGATCACATCCGACAACTTAGACACAAAATCACCCCCATATCCAGGCGGCCTATACACCAGGGTGAAATACAAAGCTTGATTGTCATGCATGGCACAGCGACTGCTCATATACTAAAAAGACTTGACCCTTGGTCCAGGGTCTGAAGGGCAGATATGGTTGGATTGAAACATCATGGCTACTCTGTCCAGTTTCTCCTTACTCTCCCTTGGAATATACAACATTGACCCAAGACAATCATCCATGCACCAATGGGGCACAGTGGACGATTGACCTAGCATTTATGAGCATAATATCCAGAGCAGGCTCCTCTAGTTAGCTCAGAGCTGTTACCTGGCTGCTGGTTCCCACCTGGAAGGGGATTGATTTCAGGAATGTGGACCAGCGGCCCTCAGTTCCCGACAACCTCCACCTGGGGTACCGACAAGGGCAATGGACAGTTTCAATCCTCTGATTGAGGACAGGGGATGGCGATATTCCTCCCCCCTCAGCCCAAATGCATGCTTCCGGGCAGCGCACCTCCAGCCCCTCGCCTACCCCATACTGGGAGCCGGGAGGGGGAAATACATTTTGTGTCCAGCCATCACAGTATTCTTTTAGATATCCCTCGTAGTCTGCACTCCAGAAGAAGCTCACCAAGAGTGCAACACGTATAGGGTACTGTACTTTGAGTGTCATGAAAAGCATGAAAAGCATGACTTTATCTGTGTTCTGTGGGTCTCTCCTCCTCACATCAACTGCCAGCTCGACTTCACTCACTCTAGCAGCATAGTAAGGATATACTGTATCCTTACTTTATAGGGACAGTTTGCAGGGACGTAGTAGCGTGACCCTATATTTGGTATAATGCTACCTGTGAATTAATCTCGCCCTGAGGAAAAATATCACTATTTAATATCACTATCCCACTTTAGTCCTTGGTGGGATTGTGTGTTCTAGGAGGGGAAACCCCAAGCAAAAAGATGTGGTCAACATTCTTTCTAATGAATTTCTATGACATATGGTAAACTCGTTTTTGTGAGGGACTTGATCAGAAAGAATGCAGGCATACAGTATAAGGCCTTGCCCCCGCTGCATACTACAGTGTCCGTGGCGTACGCTGCGTGCACGAGAGCCCTCCCTGCAATGGCTCCGGGCCCGCTGAGAGGGGGGGCCGCAGCGCTCGCGCGAGAGTTACTCCTGCTCTCAATAGAATTGAGAGCAGGACTCGCGTCGAGCGATTACGCACGTCCCCCGGCGGTTCAGCCAATGAGGGCAAACCTGCCGGGTGACGTCATGGCCGCCACGCCACTTCACACCCCCCCCCCCGGTCTCTGCTCCTGCAGTGAGCTGCAGACCGGGGAATCGGCTGAACGCGCCGCCAAAAGCGCGGGCACGCGTTACAGCGTCGTGACCGGGGCCTTAGCCTAAGGGCCACAAGAATACTGTAATGTATTTTTGGACCCATTTAAACACAAATGAATATACTTCAACATTTCAAAGAATTTATCCTATCTGTACCTATATATTTAAATTACCTTAGCTCACAGTCACAAGTGAGTTTCACTGCACAAAAATTGCACATACTGTAGCTGCATAGGCAATCACATTGAAATTAGCATGAGCAGACAGATACTCTAAGGCCCTCAGAGGGATGGATCTGGCCCTCGGGCTGCCAGTGTAAGAGCCATGGCTTGTAGTGTCATAATTGGATCCTTAGAATGCTGTGTAGAATCTTCTAGTACAAGTTAATATTATTATTTAAGGCATGTGAAATACCTGGAAAGGACATTTAGGGTTCAGTAAAACAGGATTTTCAGAGGAAACAATGTTTTAGAATAGAATATGACATAAATCTGGATAGATTACACACAAGAGAAATTACTCCATAGAAAAAGAGTAAAAGTGCACATGAAAAAATCTCCCACATTACTGTAAATGCAACACAATTCTAGAAAAGAGCCACACGGTACCAATGGCCTATTTGGACTGACATAAAGAACCTAAAGATCCCTGGTACTGTCTCTAATTGAGTGCTAGTATTAAACAGCACCATATTCGCAGGGAACATTTGAATATTATGGGATTTTTAACCTGACAGATAAAGTGCTGTTTCTGTTCTTGTGAAAACTTGGAGCAAAAAATAAAAAAGAGCATTAATAATAATCAATTGAAGTGCTACATGATTTAATCATTTTATACTGCTTAAGAGGCCAAGAATATTTGAGACGTTTTGCATATCTGAAAACTGATGAAATAAAAACATTATACAACTAATCACAGGAGCATTTCTCTAAAAAGTCAAAATACAACTTCATTACAACCGAACCCTTATAGATTTATATACAGTATTGTATATTGCTACAGCAAATGTCTCAGACAGGCCCACAACGCCGCCTTTCCCCATAATCACTCAGCATACAATTGCTATAAAACTTTAATTTTATGAATGATTACTTTGACCAGTCACATCCGCAGCATTTTAATCATATTCTACTGTTTATTTTGTTTTTCTTGTTTTTTAAAGTTTTTTTTTTATTCTAATGTTTAGTCAAGAGACGTGGATGAAATCATAGTCAATGACCTACTAATGTGTAACCAATTAAATACTAGTTCTGCTTAAAATGTTTTTTTTTTTTAATGAAAACACAAACATAACTTCAGTATCACTACTTGGTAGGGATAAGGTATACAACCATTTAAAAGCGACAAGCCTTGAAAATGTAATTACACCATACAGTATATGCAATCATATGTACTGTAAGGTCTTGTTCATTTCTCAATTGGTTTAAGTTTATTGTAGACATTGACTGCTGTACCTATGCTGGACTGTTTGGGAACATGACTACTGATGTATAATAATATGTTGATGTAACTCGAATATTCTCCTTGAAATATAAAATAAAGTTATATTTAACTACTAGTTGGGCAGCTTGTAAACTGCAAGACATATAAGAGGTAAAAAATTGTACATTAATTGGTAGCAGCATTAACAATGATAAATTAATAGCCAAATTAATAAATAGGTCTTATTTTATTGTAATGTATTTATTGAATTAAATGGTACATACATGCAGTTCATACAGTAAATACCATCATGATTTGCACTGGACTCCCGTCATTCCAAGTCTACCTTTATGTTCAGAATAGTATGTCAAGTGTGAGGTTTACATCTGGGATCCTTGTGGGTTTACAAGACGGTTCAGTCCTGGGCTCACATTTGACAGATCCGAGTTGTTTTCTGTGCTTGTCCCTTTTGCAAATCCAGGTTTAGCTCCAGTTAAACAATGTGCATCTTTTTTTTTTTTTTTGTAACTCAGATTTTATTGAGAACTTTCTTAGGATTTTGCTTGCCGTCTCTCTAGGCAGTTCCTCCCATGTGGCCTGCAGCTCTGCTACCTGAACCTACATCCCTCTCATAGGGCTCCACAGATCTACTTCCTGTCTCCTGTGAGTTAGCGGGGAACGTGTTTCTGTAACTATCAAAGCTTATTGAAGTACCATTCACTCCTGGTCTATCCATTTGCTAGCCACATTATCCAGACTTAGAAATTTAGCGCCAGTATCATTAACCAAACTTGTAAAATTTTCCACCTGATTGAAGCAATAGTTGGGATTTCATTCTGTTTCCATAATGCTGCGATCTCGCACCTCGTCACTGTTGCGAAATGCGCCACTAATTGACTTTGTATTCTGGAAAGCCCCTCTACTGGCCTGTTCTGGAGGAACATCCAGCGGTCCAATGGAATTGCGAGGTCCTCTGTAGCCAACCTCTGATTTGCTCCCATATGGGCCACACCCGAGGGCAAGACCACAGCATATGTATGAGATCCGCCTCCCCTCCACATTGTTTTGGACACAATGGGGAGTACCCTGGTATAAATTTAGCTAATTTCGTCGGAGTAAGGTACCATCTCATTAAAACTTTATAAACGTTCTCCCTTAACGTCGTACAGATTGAGCTTTTAGCCGCGTCTGAAGAAAGGAGCCGAAAGTAGACTGTCAATTTTGGTCATGGGAGCCCCTTTCCTGAAAGATTTAATGATACCTATGGCCTTTCAAATGATTGATATTGGACACGGTATCCAGCTAGTTCCTGGTCTATCGCATCATTTGTAGAGCTACCTTTGAGGTGAGAAAGGTGCTGAATGAGCTGAAATGTACCTGTATATTTTTTAGGGACCAGGCCTCAAGGAGAAATTATCAGATCAGGTAGAGGGGGCGTAAAACTACCCGCTATGCATCCTAACCTTAATTCTTTGTCTAGTTGTTCCTGCACTACAAGTGCATGAGTTGTTGCTGACTTTAAGTTACGCTTCATTTGTCTATCTTGTATCTCACCTTGCACTGGGATGCTAAAACCACTCCGAAAGCCTTCCTCTAAAAAAAGCTGCCTTGTTGGGATACTTATATGCTCGTAGCCGTGGCATCAAGCTGTTAAGACTGACCAGTGTTGGAGCCTTTTCTAGGGCCATTGTGTCTTGATTGGTTGTACTGACTGCCTTTCAAAAGCAATTTTTTGCGGGGTGATCTCCCCCGCAATGACTACTTGCATATCTGTACTTACAACCCACCCCTCATGGAGACTACTCATCATTGAAGGCTTAGCATTCTGCTTTCTTATTTTTCCCGTGATTGACTCATTGGCCGACCACCCTTTGTAAAGGGACTGCACTTTTCCGGTGTAACTAGATGTAACCATAAATGAATACCTTTTGCAACAAAGTTTAAAATAGCATTCTCCTATATTTGACTGCTCGTCATACTCCTGCCATGCTGTGCCCCTGTATGTTCTATGTGTGCGGTATACTAATTCAGCATGGACCTGGCTAACCACGTGAATCTGCTAATCTGCTGTGCTCTACTTCAGCTTGCATGAATGGATTCTATTGGCTACCTCTTACAGGGCTTTTGCTGTTGCGTGAGCTGATCCTAGATCTGTGCTGTTGTGTGCCGGTAGTCTGATGCTGCTCTTGAGGTTAGTTGGACTGCTGGACTGATGTAGTGAGACCAGGTGACGTCGGTGGTGACTGACCAGCTCGATGGTGTAATTGGGCCCAGGCATGGCCAACAGAGGATTTTGGCAATGTCCATGCCTGTCCATTGTAGAGGAGGTGCCCGTGCAGGACAAAGAGTCTGGGGAAGGGACCAGGGGAACCAAGACTGACCAGGGAATGACTGATGCAGGGGTGGATGGAGTCATAGTAAACCATGATAGTGGGAGAGGCCAAAACCTTGCCAGTGGAGGTGATAGGGGTGGGAGTGGCAGAGTGAATGGTAGTGGGCGTTGGCAAGGCCGTCTGCATGGGGATGGGCATGGGTGTGGTCATGAGAGGGCAATGGTTGGCAACAAGGAAGCCTGGAGATGGAGGGGGAATGCCAGACCCAAACGTGGGCCTGAAAAGGTCCATGTCCACCTCTATGTCCATGAGAGGAGGGGTAGAAATGCCGCACTAGGCTTGCGTAAGGGGTTAAGCCCAGTGATAATCGAGTCTTCCCCATATATCTCTCAAAGCATTCTGAGATTAACAACACCCTTGTAATTCCATGAAGATTAACCATTTTACGAATTTAGATGCCACTGCCAGTAGTGCATTAGAGGTTAATAAAAATGGATTTGCTAAAAGTGTCTTTGCATTCTGGAGAATTGAACTGGCCATTGCAATTACTGGATGACTGAGTATTTGATTTAGAGATGAGCTAAAGAAAATCAAACATATCTGTAAAAGGGTAATCCTTGTGCCCTGTTCCAATTTTCTTTTGTGTATTTTTGCACTTACCCACTTGGTCATCTAATTGGTGGATAAATGCATTTTTCTTTCAATGCAGATACAGCTGCTAAAAAAATATTCACTAAAATGTAAGTGAGAAGATCAGGTTAGCAGACCCACACAAGTCTGTAATTATTTAGGTTCAGTCCACCCATGAGAATAATGTTAACATTGCCCGCTAGCAACTGAGACCTATTGAAGAAGTATATATGCTTGCTACTAGATGGATACCGATTTTAAAAAAATGGCTTCAGTTCATGTAAAGAAATAAAAAGAGCTGAGCTTTTGATATTCAACTTCCCAATGGAAGTTAAAACAAGAAATTAAGCAGCAGGAGTTGACTTCCCTCCGTTGACTTAAAACAGCTGCTTCATGACTTTTACAGAAAAGGGTGGCGAGTTGAAATTCACTCTGGATCTAAGAAGCTTTTCAGAAGTGATCCAAATCAAACCTCCACTCAATGACTTCATTCAAAGCTGTTTTACATCATGGAGAGAAACACCATTTAAATAACTTAGAGATTGTATGAACCCACAAGAGGATGTAATTTAGGAAAACATTAGTAAGCTGTTCCCAATAGCATGGTCCCATTAAAGGGTACAGTATGTCAAGAACACATTTTTAACCCCTTTAATGATAGGATGGACATGCAATAAAGTGGTATAGTGAAAGTCAAGGATCAAATAAGGTCTTAGGTTTTGCCACAGATAGGAAAATGGGCAGACAAGAAAGACCAAGAGGTTCTTATCTGCCGTCACAGTCTTTGTTTCCATGACACGCAATATAGTGATCAAATAACAAGGTCTCGTGGAAAGGTTTTCTGAAAAGTCAGTATGGATACCAGTAATTCATGAATTCTGTATTGCATGAATACCAGGTGGATATATCACATTGTCCTCTTCTTGATACCAAAACAGTTTATCCCCCAAACTTTGTAATGCTGGTATCAAAGTATTTTTTTTTAGAAACCAAAGTCCCTTTCTTGTATTCAATTACATGGGGTTAGTAAACATAATAAGAGAACAAGGCAGACGTTTGAAATTTCTGCTCAAGTCACTTTAACCTGGTCACAAACAATGTAAGCAATTATCTTGGGTGCTACCTTAAATAATAGTAGTAATAAGTAACTTTTAAACATTGAAAATGATTGAATTATGATGAAATTGCACTGAGAGCTTATGTGACCCTGTCAACCTGGGGGACCAAAACTGCAGTATTTTATAAGTTATCAAATAAACACCACACTATTTTCTCTGATGCATTTATCATTGCGTACTGTGCACACAACACAAACAGACAATTCTTTCATTTCACACATCTGGGATTAGTTCCACAAAGTTACAAAGTGTTGTCATTTTTTTATGATTCTTTTTCTGTATCTTCATATTCATGACATGCCAGAGATCAGAGATTCATGCTAGTTTGTCCGTTTCCTTATTCGATAGGGTTACTTTCCACAACTAGTTGTTAAGGGTGCCTTTTTCTCCACATCTATCATATTGTTTACACCCAATAATAATTTTCCACCTTGGATTTCCTTATTTTTGTTGTGGCCCTATTGCTGATTTCACCTGGGTTTTGTTTCCTTTTGTTTCCATGGTTTGCTCACTAAATCAAGTACATACATACATACACGTAATTACATTTGAAAATTTTCTGAACTAATTTTGTATCTCTAAAGTTTTGAAAAGTATAATGGTCCATAATTACTAAGTGCTCCTTCAGACACCTCCCATTGCCGGAAGGCACTTTAAAGTCCACTCAAGGTAACATGAAATAAGGTGTCTTCCAGCGCAGGAAGGTTTCTTGTGGAATAGCTCCTCTTAGTAAATATGGGCCGATATCCAAATATTATGACTAATAGCTTCAAAATATATATTTACTTTGACTGCTGGGTGGGTTAGAGCAGGGCGTGCCCCATAGGGCGGGGATGAGATTTTCTGGGGGGCGCGCAGAGGTCCCGCGCTTCCCAGAAGGCATTTAAATTAAATGTTGAGCACTCCCTTACCTTCCAGCGACGTGTTGTCATGACAACCCGGCGTCAAATGACGCTGTGGGTTAACGTGACCTTGTGCTGGCATGGCAATGTGAGGTCACGTTACCCCGTGGCGTCATTTGACGCTGAAGTCAAGCAGGGGTGGGGCACGAGCAGTGGGGAGAGCAGGCAGGGGGGTGCAGGAAGAAAACTTAGCGCACCCCTGGATTAGTGAGATAACTGGTTAGAAAATAAAGAAGTGAAAAACACAAATAGAAAATTATTTTGAACGGGATTCATTTTCTTTGGTAAATATGGTGCTGTTTTTGTCCAAAAAATTACATTCCAAAACCAAATACAAACCAAAACCCCAAAATTATTATTAAATTATTTATTATTTAACCTAAAAGGAGCCCATTCCTCCTTACAGAACTGCTTCAAATCAGGGACATTTGAGGGGTTCCTTTCATGCACAGCTCACTTCAGGTCCTGATACAACATTTCAATGAGGTTTAGGTCTGGACTTCGACTTTGCCATTCTAAAACCACACAATTTCTTCTTTTGCAGCCAATCTTTTGTAGATCCGCTTGTATGTTTAGGATCATTGTCTTGCTGCATGACCCACTTTCGCTTCAGCTCACGGACGGATGACCTGGCATTCTCCTCTAGAATCTTCTGTTACAATGCAGAATTCATGGTTGTCTCAATGATGGCAAGCCGTCCAGGTAGCAAAGCAGCCCCTAACCATCACCCACGCATTTCGTACCTGTTGGTACTTTCTCAAAGATTATTATTATCTTTGACTAAGCACCAACAGGTACGAAACGCATTAGAGTGACTGCAGGGGTGATGTGCATTTAATACATTGCTTTTTTACGGTAATCTTTGTCCAGCTTCCTCATTAGCGATTTTTGCCTTGCTCCGACAATTTTTCTTATTTTACTGATATCTTTTGGATGACATCGGCAGGAGCACACCTCTAACAGGAGTATCTCTGATTTTAAAACCAGAGACAGAACATAAAACACAGACAAAGCTCAGTTTTTAGCACATCCAGTGAGACTCATACACGGTACAGTGCCTAAATATATATGTATAAATATCTAATAAGTAAAATGGTCTTTTAGTTTGACATTTTTGGCCAAAATTGTTGTAAGCCCCTGAGCCAGCGCCAAGGCAGACCACATATCAGGGGTCCCTAGCGCTAATATAAATTCTTAATAACCTGTGTAATAACAGGAAGAATGATTTATAGTAAATCTGTCAATATTAGTTGCAAAGTTCTGAGTCTGACTGAAGCTTTTATTAACCTGTACATTACCAGGAAAAGCACTCTGTATTAGAGATGTCACAGCCAAACTGCAAGCAGGCAAGTTCCCCTGAGTGGAAGATGCTATGGAGTGAGCCCATAACCATTTAAATGTGGGAGGGGGTGAGCTTTTTTACACAGGTTATTAAGAATTTATATTAGCGCTAGGGACCCCTGATATGTGGTCTGCCTTGGCGCTGGCTCAGGGGCTTACAACAATTTTGGCCAAAAATGTCAAACTAAAAGACCATTTTACTTATTAGATATTTATACATATATATTTAGGCACTGTACCGTGTATGAGTCTCACTGGATGTGCTAAAAACTGAGCTTTGTCTGTGTTTTATGTTCTGTCTCTGGTTTTAAAATATATATTGCCATGCTCAGTAGCACTCCTCTGTGACACCCATATGCTTATATATATGTTGTGGTCATTTTGGGGGTTCAATAGGAGCTTGTTAGGTGTCCAGTAAGGAGTATCTCTGATCCTGCAGCATGGCGGAGACCACGGGGAATGAACAACGTGAATTTTTATGACTTGATTTCTTTATTTTTATTCTGCCCCTGTGCCTGTGTGACAGCAGCATTATTGTGAGAGTTTGGATGTGTGTATGGGGTTTGTGTGTCTTGTTAGTGAGGGCTCGTTGAGCCCAGGCTGCAGGACTCTCCCCTGATCATTCCTCCCTCCAGCTGCGTGTTCTAGTCCACTCATGCACGGACGCACATTACAGAAGCATTATCAAGCCGTTTCTCCTGTCTTCTACTAAAGTTTTCTATGGACATTTATGGGACATTATTTACAGTCATTTTGAAGTTTCCTGATATATCTGGAGGATCGGCATAAGGGTTCCTTACCCCTTTCTTTCACTATTTCTCCATTTGTAGTCTGACAGTGGATTGGTGGAACCCCAAATCCTTAGAAATTGTTTTGTAACCCTTTCTAGATTGATGATTATCAATAACTGTTTTTCTGAGGTCTTCAGAGATTTCTCTTGATTGTGGCCTGACATATTTTCACACACCTGTATGGTGAAGACCAAACTCACAAAGTATCTGATCTTCATATAGGGTGGGGCCCCTCAAACACACCCCTGAACTTCTACCTAATTATTTAAACACCTGATTCTAAATATCCCCTTTAATATAGCTGATAAAACCCACTTACTTTTGCACATACCCTGACTCTTATCACTCATTGTTTGTCTAGTTCATACATCATTTTGCTTCAAAAGACATGGAATTGGTTAATACAAAAAACCCTATTGGAGATTTAAGAAAAGGCTGGATTTGATTAAAGAAGGTTATCATGGAAAAACTATGGAATTTCCATAATTATCATTGGGGTTCACAAACTTTTTCTCACCAATGTGTATTAAATATTAGGACAGATTGTTCCTTTTCCTACAGTAGTGCTTACATACCTTAGCAAACTCTCTGTTAGATTTTCTGTTAGTTTGCCAGTAAAGTACTCCCTTCTGCGGATGTTCAAAAGAAATCCTTCAAGTCCTATTAGTTGCTGGTTATTCACCAGCACTTGATACCTCGCATATGCATACAGTGATATGGACCTGTCAATATGCACACTGGAAAGAAAGCGAATGGATTGAGCACTCTGCTTACCTGTTAGAATGAATCAAATAAAGTATGTATTAATCTACTACTGCACATCCCATTTTCCCTTTTCCCATATATACACAATAAAGTTATGCTTGTTCTTAGTAGTGTATGACTTTAAATGGAATTCTGTATCAATCAACCAATGCATTCTTCTAAGGGCAGTAACTACCCAAACGTTTCACACATATTCCCATTGCAATAGAAAGTAAGATAAACCTTAAAAAGTTCTTTAAGTACCTTAATAACAAAAAAATCAGAAAATAAAATATAGGACCCTATCAGTGTGAGATTGGCAGGCAGACTTTTGGAGATACGGAAAAAGCGGAGGTATTAAACAAATTCTTTACCTCTGTGTTTACCAGGGAAGAATCAATTTCAATAGCAGTGCCGCAGGAGGAAGCCACAACCTCCATATTAATGAACAATTGGAGGAAGAAGTTCATAGGTGGCTTGAAAAAATTAAAGTAAATAAGGCACCCGGCCCCGATGGCATACATCCAAGAGTTCTCAAGGAGTTAAGTTCAGTAATAGCCAAACCATTACATTGAATATTCAAGGACTCCATTTCCACAGGCTCAGTACCACAAGATTGGGGTAAACAGATGTGGTGACTATATTTAAAAAGGGAGCTAGATCACAACCGGGAATTACAGACCTGTAAGCCTGACCTCAATAGTGGGGAAACTAAGGGATAATATTCAGGAATACCTAATGGAAAACAAAATGATTAGTTAGTCGGCATGGATTTATGAAGGATAAATCATGCCAACTAACCTTATATGTTTCTTTGAGGAGGTAAGTAGGAATTTAGACCAGGATAATGCAGTTGATGTGGTCTACTTAGATTTTGCAAAGGCTTTTGATACAGTTCCACACAAGAGGTTGGTGTACAACATACAGCAAATTGGACTCAGTAAAAATATATGCACCTGGATTGAAAACTGGTTGAAGGATAGACGACAGAGAGTTGTCATAAATTGAACTTTTTGAGGTTGGGCTTGGGTCGTGAGTGGGGTACCTCAGGGATCGTACTGGGGCCCCTGCTTTTTAACTTGTTTATTAATGACCTTGAGAGCAAAATCTCCATCTTTGCTGCTGATACTAAATTGTGTAAGGTAGTAGAATCAGAGCAGGGTGTAATTTCTCTCTAGTAGGACTTGGAGAGACTGGAAATTTGGTCAGGTAAATGGCAGATGAGGTTTAATACAGATAAATGTAAGGTCATGCATTTGGGAAGCAAGAATAAACAGGCGACTTACAAATTAAATGGGGATAAATTAGGGGAATCCTTGATGGAGAAGGATTTTGGGGTGCTTGTAGACAGCAGGCTTAGCAATAGTGCCCAAAATCATGCAATAGCTGCAAAGGCAAACAAGAACTTATCTTGCATTAAACGAGCAATGGATGGAAGAGAAGTAAAAGTAATTATGCCCCTTTATAAAGCATTAGTTAGACCACACCTTGAATATGGAGTACAATTTTGGGCACCACTCCTTAGAAAGACATTATGGAACTAGAGAGTGCAGAGAAGAGCCACCACATTAATAAAGTGGATGGACAATCTAACTTATGAGGAGAGGCTATCCAAATTAGATGTATTTACATTTGACAAGAGGCATCTAAGAGGGGATATGATAACTATATACAAATATATTCGGGGACATTACAGGGTGCTTTCAAAAGAACTATTCATCCAAAGGTAAGTACAAAGGACCCAGGGTCATCCATTAAGGTTGGAGGAAAGGAAACTTTTGCAGCTGTGCCCCTTGCCTTCCCTCTGCTGGTGTTCGCGCACGCTCCCTTACATTGATGCTGCGTCAAATGATGCCGCGGGGTCATGTGACGCCATGTCACGTGACCCGCAGCATAATTTAACGCATGTGATGTCAAGTCACACGACCCCGATCGTCATTTGACACCGCGTTGCCATGAGCACGAGTGACGCCGGCAGAGTCAAGATAAGAAATAGCATTGCAGAGGCCTCACACGATTCCCCGGCATTTAATTTTAATGCCTCGGAGCCCGCGCCCTCCCCCCCCCCCCAGAAAAATTTCCCCGCGCCCCCCACTTTGCGCACCGCTGCTTTACAGTAAGGGCAGTTAAAATGTGGAATTCATTACCCATGGAGACTGTGATGGCAGATACAACAGATTTGTTAAAAAAAAAAGGTTGGCCATCTTTTTAGAAAGGAAAGGTACAGTATACAGGGATATACCAAATAAGTAAACATGGGAAGGATGTTGACCCAGGGAGTAATCTTCTACTGTTACAGAAGAAACCCGTGAATAGGAGTTTCGAAACGCGTAGGAAGGTTTGTGGTCATCCAGGGACACCGTAGCTGTACCAACCAGGCGGAGACGTCAGCGGAGGAGACGCTTGCAATTCACTCGGCTGGTATTGAGACCACGAGCATACCAGGAAATCTCCCCGCACCTAACGAACAGACGTCCGGCACCCCACAGCAGGCGGCAATCCCTGGCAAAAGACCCCGTACCACTGCACATGTCCTACTCAAGGACGGTGAGTAGGATTTCAGTTTTACCATTGGCGGAGCAGCACGGCTTCACTTAGCACAAGCGCTTGGAAGCCTTTATTTTCATTTATTCAACAGAAGTTCATCTACTGTTTATTAATCCAGTATATGTTTTATACCAATTGTAGACGTAATTGTTTTAACCATTAAATGCTCTTTATACTTGAAATACCATGTCTTATATTGTCTAAAGGGTAATACACTATTGTGGTGTTTCTTGTATATCTCTTGTCTC
Organism: Ascaphus truei; assembly: GCF_040206685.1. NCBI lineage: Eukaryota > Metazoa > Chordata > Amphibia > Anura > Ascaphidae > Ascaphus > Ascaphus truei. The sequence goes on along the minus strand of NC_134483.1, from coordinate 92,736,615 downwards.
CCTCTCTGAGGTATCCATACAAGAAGTAATTTCTGCACAAGACTTCCATCCATTTTCCTCAGCGCCATAAGAGGTTATTCTACACACAGGGAGTAATCTTATTGCCAATTCTTGGAGTCAGGAAGGAATTTATTTTTCCCCTTATGAGATATCATTGGATGATATGTCACTGGGGTTTTTTGTTTGCCTTCCTCTGGATCAATAAGGAAGTATAGATATAGGATAAAGTATCTGTTGTCTAAATTTAGCATACAGTATGTTGATCCCGTCATTACCTAAGCGGTTAGCCGCTTAGGTAATGAAATTGAATGTAAATGCATTTTTATTACATCGGATTGATGCCGGGGAACTCCGGTGCTGATATTAATGGATATCAGCTCCGGAATCTCCCGGCATCAATCCGATGCAGGAAAAAAAAACATTTCCTAAGTGCCGTCTCGACGCTTATCAGCAGCTTCTCACCTCCTTCTTGCCAACTTTTCCTGGCAAGACGATTTTGAGAGGAAATCTCAATTCCAGAGCTCCGATGGGCTACTAGAATACCACAAGTTTGAAAAGCTGGCGATAAGTGGTGATAAGGGGCTTATCGCCGCGTGTTTGAAGAATTTTTTTTTCGGCAAAAAAAATTGATGATACTGTAAGTTCTCTTATTGCCGACTTATCAGTGTTTACTGAATAGCAGTAAGCTTTTTTTGGTGATAAAGTGGTGATATGTGGTTATCGGAGCTTTCTGCATAGGCCCTCAGTGTCTTGACTCACTGAGCCGCTCTTTCTCCCTATGAATGAAACCCAGCGAACAAACATGATGGGTGTAGAATCTGGCCCCGTTGCCTTGTTACAGTGGTGAAAAATAAGGGAAATATCCCGACCCTCTGGAATGTATCAATGTAGTTTATTCTTAGAATCACTCCATGTTTCCTTTTCTTCTTTTAATTGTGTGTTTTCTTATCTCCAATCCAATTCAGTTGTAGAAATTGAACAGAAAACTCACTTTCACTAGAATCAAAGGGAGAAAAGTTGCCACCAAGGACAGATTTGTAAGTAATTGAATGCATACATCAATAAATATGATTATACAAATAAACAAGCACATTCAACTTAAGGAATATACAAATGCCTGCAGGCTTCAGGAGGACTTTAAGTACTGGTGACATTTTGTCAAGATAGCGGATAGTGTAGTTTAAAGCAGCAAAACATGTGAAATCTTGTTTTTTTAATATATATATATATATATATATATATAAATAAATCAGTTCTGTAGTATTACAGTATATAATACTTACTGTATTTTTTATATATATATAAATAAATCAGTTCTGTGGTATTATATAATACTTACTGTATTTTTTTTTAATTATTCAACTCTTAATGCCATTTTTAATTCTTTTTTTTTTAAATACTTTTTTTTTATCGGGTTTTCAAACATTAAACAACATTACAATACAAAAAAACAAACAAAAAAACTTTAAGACACACAGAAAAAAACATACTTTTACACAAAATTATTTTTAGTATTGCTCATCATACTTATAATGTCAAAATTCAACATTCAACACATTAACTCAAATAATAATAAAAAGACAAAACAGATAATAGCATTTTCAAGATTAACACCCATCCTCCTAACAGAATCTGGCATACGATTCCCCATTTACTATCTCCCCCATCAACAATATACTGTACTATCACATTTCCTCAAGGGCGAAATTATGTGTGACCCATCGCAATCAGTCTGAGGAGACCCCAAGGGGTATGTTCAAATGTCTGTGTGATTAAATCCCTATCTTGTTGTGACATAATATCAATAAACTTTTCCCATTTTTTTTTACATTTCTCGGTTTTTAATTCTTTATTCGCCTCAGCTTCTAATTTGTCCATCATTAATTTATTCAGATAGTCGTTTAAAATATCTAAAGTGGGGGGTTCAAGCTTTATCCATTTCCCCATCACTGTTTTGCTTGCGGCCATTTAATTAGTTTTAATGCATTCTTTGATTTCTATAACAGGTTTTGGTACACCTCCCTAGCGTGATAATTTGTTGCCAATGTTCCCAGCAGTTTGAGCTGCAATCTGTAACAATAAATAAGGTTCCTTTAGTAATATAAGGTTAAACTGTAGTTGCTGAGTAACACTGACTAAAGGTGGCCATTATGTTAGTCACACAATCAGGATTTTGACAGATTTTTAACAGGAGCACCAAACGATTGACAACTTAGGTAACAATGTAGAATTATACATTGTCACATGCTTTATATATACAAATAATAAAAAATAAGGGTAAAAAAAAGGGGTAATGTTGCTGCTTTAAGGAACAGGGAGGTTGAAAAATGACATTTTAAAATGACATGTAAAATGCAAAATATGATGTGTATATGTGTGATTTTACAGGTAGCTGGTCTACTACAGCGGGTATTGCTTTAAAGGAGTAGTCACATGCAGCAGGCAAAACTATATTGTAACAACTTCGCACTGTAATAATTGGCTTATTAAGAAACATTTACCTTTAAAGAATTTGTTTGACCTATTTGCATCTTGTGAAGATGAATGTTTTGCATTTCTGCAGGTGTGCTGAATTCAAGCACAGTTAGAATGGTTATCTGTTTGAGAATTGATGTCATTGTAATTACATTACAAACACAGAACAGAGCTGTGATAACAATTTACTTAAAAGTAAAAAAAAAAATATTTAAACATGCTACTGTCTATAGCTCACTTGATCATCGGAATGGCTCTTTAAAGCAGTAATCCAACAAAACCCTTACTTTGTATTACTTTAGTAGAACTGGGGGTCGGGGGGAGGGGGAGGGAGAGGGTGTCCATCACAGCTCAACAATGAACAATGTTCTTAGCTGAAGGGACCTAACTGTTGCCGGTAACTTTAACTTTGACATTTTGCCCCGTTCTGGCAAGAAACTACAAATATGGCTGCTGGGGTCTCCAATAGAATGCTTTCTATTGACCACCAAAGCTTACACGGTCGCCGTATTGTTCTCCTGGGAGAAGTATGGGTAAATTAACTAGCAAACGTGGGGCTCAGGAAATATTGTTATTAACAAGCTACCAGACACTCCCAAATCCACCTCCAGTTTAAGTTCTTTCAAGAATTCAGATGTCTCACATGTTAATATTGTCTATAACCGTTACATACAGCCGCGGCTCCTTTTATTCTCCAACATCACCGCATTTTTCCGGGATTTTTTCCCGAATGCCACGCACTTCACTGCATTAATGATGCATTCTGACCGCATTCACACCGCATTCACACAGCATTCATGTTGCGATTGAAGCGCGGTTGATGTATTTATTGAGAATGGTTCGGATTTAATTGGTTGCAATTGTTCGCGTATCCGTCAGGTGTCAGATATTCATGAATTGTAATGCGCATGCGCTTCAGTAATGTGTCGACTTGCAGGTGTTTCGTTTAATACCACAGTGGTCTATTGTAAATTGGCCTTAGGACTGAAGGAAGAGGTTACAATAATGTATCAATTTAGGCTTTTCATATTAAAGAAAGACAAAGACCAGTTTCGGTTATTCTCCAGAGACCCGCCGCTATGAGTGCAGAAGTGCAGCCCGTGTTCCAAAAACCCGACAGAACGTACGCTTATTTAATATGGGCCGCGATTAATGCAACAGATGATAAGATGGCAACAGTAGTTCAAATTTATCAGTATTTTATCGAAAACTATGACTTTTACAAATTTTCGCCAGATCCTCATGTGTGGAAGCGTGCAATAAGGAAAAAGTTATGCAGCGATCCATGTATTTTTTGTTTTGATCCCAAATTTAATGGAGGGTATTGGTGTGTATCACCGGGTTTTTCCTGTATCTATGATCATGCAGACGGCAAAAGGAGAAAGGTCGTGTTAAAACCAAGTAAGAAATGTCAGTCGCTGGCAAGCAATGCGCCAGCACCAGCACCAGCACCGGCTTCCAATAACGGTCCGACCGTCAGTGACAACCCTTTCTGTCTGTCCACGCACGGATACCTGCAGCCTGAGCCAGATTTCGCGTACAGTTTCGAGCAAGCTTGCATGTACCTAAGCAATTTCCAGCCTCATCAGCTGACTACAGGTGTCGTAGTCCCGCTGTCACCAGTCAACGACACGTATAATCAAGAATACTGGACTGGCAGTGGCCCGGCGCCAGCTGATTGGGAAATTCTATGGTGAGTAATGTTGCCGTATTTTATTCTGGTTTTATTATTGTGAAAATATCAATATCAGTGCGATTCAAAAGTCAAGCGATTTGTCCTGTAAGCACTCTGTAGAGGTGTCTGTCGATAAGAGTTTCAAATCCTTGAGCAAGCCTTGTGTGTGTGCGTGGGGGAGGAGGGCACAGGCTACAGCAGCATAAAAGATTAGCTGTACTGCAGGTCAAAGAAATGACATAATTTCAAAAGGCAGGTCATCATAATAATTTGATCCCTACACCCCCATACATTACATAAAAAGCACACAAATCAACCATGTGCAGTCAAACGCACAGTTTCGCAGTCAAAAGCTACAGCACAAATTGAATATCGTAATATCAAGATGGTTTTTGCAGGCTTGTGGTGAAAATAAAAATAAAAAATGAGGAGAAAATTATTATTATTTTTTTTTTTGGTCAGTCACTCAAGCAAGCAGTGGTGAATTTACAAGCGCATGCACAGTAATCATCAGCTGTCAAGCAGGAATGTGATTGAAACCAGAAAGACACACATTCAAGGGAATGGTGTGGGAGAGGTGTACTGCACTGTAGAGAAGATAAGAAGTTGAAATACCCTGCAGTGCAGTACATTATCCTGTGTGTGTGTGGGGGTGAGTGAGGGGAGAGCGCTGTATATGCCGAAATGTGATACTGTTACAGTACTGTACACGCCTATGCGTTTCAACAATTTTCAAATGAGACATACAGCACTGCAAAAGCATGTATACCGTAAATATGCAAATTTACAATTACTGCGCGCGCACACACAGACTGTGTAGGTTGAACTGCTAAAGTATTAGACTTAAAAGACAACAGCTCACGAACGCCCCCTGAGTTTTTAGACGGTATTGCAGTACTGCAGACAGCGATAATAAAATGCTAATATTACGAGTGCTAAAATAACGCAATTCACTCTGGACCAAAAAAAAAACGCATCTGCCCGCGATTATCAGAGCGCCGTGGATCCGGCCGTATTAGGATAAAGGCGGCCGCCACTGTACACTCATAATCATATTATATATAACAGTCCATGAAATGTCTGTAAGTATAATGTTTAACCTCTGTTCATTTAACGTAACCATGTATTGTTATCATAACTGTGCCCAGGACACCCTTGAAAATATGAGGAACTCTCAATGTATTGTTTCCTGGTAAAACATTTCATAACTAAATAAAAAGCAAAATAAATTTTAAGCATTTGATGGAGCGCTACTGTCAAGACTGCGAATTAATTCCTAACTCAAGTGATACAGTTGCAGATGCATGGAGTAACCTTAAAGCTAAGGTGGTCCTGCTAAAAACACATTCAGAAATCTTTGGGATGCTTTTAATTGTCACCAAAATTGGAGGGAAAATGCACTATTGTACTGCGCTACAGAATATGTCGGTGCGTTATAAATACATTTTAATAATAACAGATATAATATGGTCTACAGTTTAATATAAAATAGGGAAAAGGAGAAGAAAGATAAATCAAATGGTACTTATATTTCACCAATCAATATGTTTTTATGTTTTATCCACTAAGCCACCTGGCTTTGTTATATATACTTAATTTTCATAATATCCATGACCAATTATTCCAAGCTTAAAAAAACATGGTTGTGCTTTAATGGTGTATTCCATCCTTACAAAGCCATTGGAAAACAAATAAAACAGCAACAAACAATGGTGTTTTTCTTTTCACAGGCAATGAATGCAACCAACATGGACATCTCAGAGGAGAAATCAACTAATGGAAATAAAGATGTAAAAATATAGCAGAACAGATCCCATGTCACTGAGACTACCATTAAGAGGACTGAGACCCCCATGTAATCTTACGACCCTACGAATCATGTGTATTTATGTAACCCAATACGTGACTAAGGCAGGAAGATGGACACCTGCTGTGTTTTATTTATGGAATGACCTACACAAGCCAAATTTGAAGTTGCATGAGTTGGTTTAACTTCTTTTTAAGTGATGTGTTCTTCACATTTGAAGCTTGCTAGTGAATAACTCAGTCACATACAGTATTGCTTGCAGGCAAATGACAAACTTCGGTGTAATCTCCATGCTATAAAAAAAAAACCTCTAGTATTTTATTCTCGAAATTAATGGTCACTCAGAATTATCCTTGCCTCAGCTCTGCTTCTTCATGGAGGGAGACAGAAAACAGACATCAGGAATAGAACATGCAGGAAGGGTACTCACATTTTCATTGTGATGATTAAAAGCGAATATGTTGATTTTTTTTCTTCTGTGCGCTCATATATAAATGAATCTTTTAATAAATTTAAACAATAGAAAAAAACAAAAATGAAAATTAGTGGGACAGGATGTCCCCACAGGAATGAACCAGTTCTGATCCTAGAGCTGTCGCTCAGGATCTTTGGAGGGGAGACAATCCGGTGGGTTGCAGCAGTTTACAAACACACACAGCTTCTCCCTGTAAATGTGTGTGCAGCTATCCCTTGCCGGACCTGGACTGATGACTTCACCGATGAAGCTCTGTCGAGTCAAATCCAACTCCTGCCCTTCAAAGCGGTAAAACACCCCACGCGTTTTGTGGGTAAGTGCACTGCATTGCAATTCCAGCATCCTTTTTAAGCTCAACACTTTAATTAAATACTAGATGTGCCTGAGAAAGTTTCTAAAAAAAGTTTTTGAACCGCAACATAGAACGCGATGAGGATGCTTTATGATCCTGACCTAATCGTAAGTTATAACACAATGCATAAGCATATTGTACAGCTGTAGTAAGACTTAATGTTTTCGGTGCCACACAAAACCAAGTGCAAATCCCCGGCATTTATTTGTATGTTGCGACAATGCTTGTAGACAGCAAGAAATCTGTATATCTGATATCTGTATTACCAATAGCCTTACCTGATCAGATATTCAGTTGTTCCTTATTGTAGGACAGGGCGCATTGTATATAGAGGAGTGAGGATATAGGGAAGTACCTCTGGGTCCCTTTAGAGGGAACGGGCTTGAGAAAGAGGTTATTACCTTGAAACGGTCGTTGCCCCCCTTACATACCCTCCTCCTTTTAGTGTTTCCCCCCCCCCTTGTTTTTGTAGTGTGTTGTCACCTTGTCTCCCTTTCCCACTCCCCTTCCCTAAGACTCTGTTTCCAATGTGATGTGCAACTCCAAGTAATTTTTTCCTTGTATTCTCATTAAAACTTATTGCATATTTCAGACATACTCTTGTAGTAGAGCTTTTCTTTATACACAGTGAGTGCTGGGACACCTTTGTATTTTATAATTGTTCCATCCTTTTTGCTGCTGTTGTAGATAGGATCCGTGCTACTGATATAGTGATTTATCACAGAGATGGTTACCCTCTTATCAGATCAAAATATATGAGCGAACCATAGCTATAGGGTGGTCTAACAAGTGGTTCCTCATTGCATTTCCTTGCCATGTTAAAAACGGTCTGAGAAAAACTGTAGCCAATTTTTATTCAAGTATGTACCTCTAGCTTTTTATTTTGAACAGTACATGGTCAGCTTGAACCAAGAAAAACTATGTATCAAACCAGACATTTCGTTATGTGTTGTTACATTGTACCTTGTGAAGAAACATGTGTGAAGTTTTTGGTACTGTAGGTGCAACATGGCATGGGTAAAGAAACGTATTCAGTGTGCAATAAATGAATCATACAGGGTTCATACTGTGCATTCATACAGAATACAGCGCATGAGCGGGCATCACAAAGATATTCACTGCGCCATCTGCAATAAATAAATCATACAGGAGTCATACTGGATACAGCGCACGCACAGGCATAGGCAGGGCTATTCAGTGCGAAATCTGACATATGCAAGAAATGAATCATACAGTATCATACTGTACATTCATACAGAATACAGCGCATGCACAGGCATAGGCAGGGCTATTCAGTGCGAAATCTGCCATATGCAAGAAATGAATCATACAGTATCATACTGTACATTCATACAGAATACAGCGCATGCACAGGCATAGGCAGGACTATTCAGTGCGCCATCTGCCGTATGCAATAATTAATCATACAGGATCATACTGTACATTCATACAGAATACAGCGTATGAGCGGGCATCACAAAGATAGTCAGTGTGCCATCTGCCGGGCACATATTAAATTGCAATTACATAAATAACCCCACAAATAATTCTGCTGGATGACCGCAGCAGGCACACACATAAAGCACGATGAACAAATTGTTGTTTCCCTGTAATCTTGCACCTTGTCACGGTACCGAAAATAGTTGGTCTTACTACATCTGTTTGAAGTGATACCTCCTATTATTAAACAGTTACTGATGCTTAGTGATCGAGATGCTATTAGACGTGCCAGTTTGAATAGGAAAACTGGATTGTTTGCAGTGTGAGGAAGTAAGCAGCAAGTAAATGTTTTAGTAATTGACAATCTTCCAGCATCAAAACAACATGAACCAATACTTTGCCTTCTTAATTATAATTAAGCTAACCCAGAAAACGAATTCCACAAAAAAAAACAATAAATTCTACTAGGGAAATGCACGGCTCATTTAATCTATAAACCCAGAGGAAACCCACCTTGTGGAATTACATCTAAAGCAGTCACACATTTTTGGCATACCAAGCATGAAGCTGTTGGAAATGTTCTCAATTTTCCTTAGTTGGCTTGGAGCCCACATTTTTTTTTATGGTTTCCATCTTTCCTGTGTATTATGACGGGATTTGTTGGGATCACTTGATTAGGATCTTGTTATTTTTAAGAATATCCCCATGTTTTCTTGAAAACTCTATGTACAGTATCCTTGGTGATGCTTCACTATATGTGGTGATACATTTCAACCCATTATGTTTCTTAACATTTCTGCTGCTACTTTTATAAAACAGTGTATTTCTGTCTAATAAACTAACTGATTCCTGACCTCTAATGCTATTTTCATGTCATAATTTTTCTCTCTAAATCTGTCAACTAGAATTTTGGATTGATCCTTTTGATCCATCTCTCTCGATGCAGTCCCTACGTGCTCGCCTGAATTGGTCTGGTGGGATGTTTCTTCACCAGTTCGGATGGTGACCACTTCTGGCATCTAAGTAGCCATTACAGTCCCCTTTATTTCTATGGATCTTCGTATAAATGTGTCCCTTGTCTTCATTAAAAACTTCCTAATCTAACAACGAGATTCTATCTTTATTAACCACTCTACTAAAAACTAAACCTAAATAATTATTGTTGAGGTACAAAAGGAACTCCTCCAAAGTCTCTGTATCCCCTATCCATATAAAAAGGATATCATCGATAAAACGGGTCAAAATATGGCCAAATAGCCCATATAAATGGTATAGGCTGATGCATATTTGGTGCCCATCGGGGTACCACATTTTTGAATGAAATAGGATTTTTCAAACATAAAAGAATTCTGGGATAAAAGGAAGAAAATGCACGCACAGCACACCAGGGATCAGTAGTATAAAGTAACAATTTAATATCTGGTCAAGTGACCGCACATATGATAACCATGAATCACAAAATTACAAGAATTAAATAAAAAGATAATACACAACAATTACATAAAATGCCAGATCTCTCTCCCATGAGGATAATTGACTGACAATAGCTTCTATGAAGCCTACACCACAAGTCAAATGTGCCTGAAAAACTTTCACATTAAGTATTCAACCACAGAAAAGATGATTATAAAAGCCACAATGAGGGGGGCAGATACTAACCACAAGTGGCAGAGCGGGTAGTCGTGGCTGGCGCTGATGATGTGTCCGGACTCCACCAGCACTCGGCAGAACTCTCCTCCGCTCGTGCTTCCTGTTCCTCTGTCCCAGCCAATGGGTGAGTGCATTGAGCAGCCTCTCGTGACCTCTACGTGTTGAGCAACCTGGTGTTATTCAGTTATATATTGGTTATTATATGTGCGGTCACTTGACCGGATATTAAATTGTTACTTTTAATAGTGATCAATGGTGCGCTGTGTGTGCATTTTCTTCTTTTTTGTCTTTTTGAGATCCCCTTTGGGGGACCTCAATTTTAGGAGCGTTTGGGGAGTTGCTCCAACATACACAGCTGAAAGGGGATCTCTCCTGTTGACTCTATAAGACAGACTGAGCGCGGATTCCTTGTGTTTCACCTTTAATTGTGGGATAAGACATAAAATTGAATCCACTATGCATCCATCTTTAGCTTTATATATCTACATTGCAACAAGAATAGATAAGGATACCAGTCCTCTTGCTGTTCAGCTAGTGTAGTTTGGAACACAGGAGGTTTTACATACACTATTTGCAGTGTGTGAGCTAGCCACATATTTTATTCAATTAGTTACTCTCTCTTTTAAACTGTTTGTACCAATTTGAATGTATTTATTTATAATATGATGTATTAAAGTTTATTTTAAACATACCTGGGCGATCCAATAAACACCCTATACATCAAGGTGTTTGTCCTTCACTAACAACGTCAAAGTCATTGCAAGATCTCTGGATAAAGGTTTAGTTGTACAATGAGAGATATCAACCGGTACGCTTATTAGTATAGTATCTTACTTAATACTGGTACGTTTTTGGTCAATTAGGAGTGCACCTTACAAAAGGATATTTAATTATGGCCATTCCCTTCCCCTTGTTTTTGAATATTTAGTTATTATATCCCCTCTTAGATGCATTTTTTCTAATGTAAATAAATCTAATTTAGCTAGCTTCTCCTCATAAATCAAATTATCCATCCCCTTTATTAATTTGGTGGCTCTTCTCTGCGCCTTTTCTAGTTCCATAATGTCTTTTAAGGAGTGTTGCCCCAAACCTGTACTCCATATTTTTCAAGGTGTTGTCTTTAGTGTCATTAGTGTCACGAGTGTCATAATTAAACTTACCTTCCTTCCATCCATACCCTGTTTAATGCAAGATAAGATTTGTTTTGCCTTTGCAGCTACTGCTTTAAATTGGGCACTATTGCTAAGCCTGCTGTCTACAAGCACTCCTAAATCCTTCTTCCTCAAGGGTTGATCTAATTTTGTCCCTTTAATTTGTAAGTCGTTTGTTATTCTTGTTTCTCAAATGCATAAACTTACATTTATTTGTATTAAATCTCATCTGCCATTTACCTGCCAAAGTTGACAGTCTCTCCAAGTCCTTCTGGAGAGAAATTATATCCTGCTCTGATTTTACAACTTTACAGAATTTAGTGTCATGAGCAAAAATAGAACCTTTACTCTCTATGCCAATCTCAAGGTCATTAATAAACAAGATGAAAAGCAAGGGTCCCAGTACAGAAGCTAGAGGTACTCCACTTACAACTTTATCCCAAAGTGAAAAGGTTCCATTTATGACAACTCTCTGTTGTCTATCCTTTAGTCAGTTTACCATCCAGGTACAAGGTTACCGAGACCAATTTCCTTTATTTTGTACACTAACCTCGTGTGGCACTGTATCAAAAGCCTTAGCAAAATCTAAGTAGACCATATCAACTGCATTACCCTGGTCTAAATTCCTACTTACCTTCTCAAAGAAACTAGTAAGGTTAGTTTGGCACAACCTACCTTCCATAAATCCATGCAAACTACTGTATTAAAACCAGAGACAGAACATGAAACACAGACAGAGCTCAGTGCACACCCAATGAAACTTATACACGGTACAGTGCCTAAATATATATGTATAGATATCTTTTGAATAAAATAGTCTTTTACTTTAACATTTTGGCCAAAGTGTTGTAAGCCCTTGAGCCACTACACGGCAGACCACGTCTCAAGGGTACCTAACACTTTATAAATTCTTAATAACCTGAACATTATTTAAAACCAGAGACAGAACATGAAACACAGACAGAGCTCAGTGCACATCCAGTGAAACTTATACACAGTACAGTGCCTAAATATATATGTATAGATATCTATTAAAACCTGTGCATTACCAGGAAGAATGATTTATAATAAATCTGTCAAAATTAGTTGCATAGATCTAAGTCTGATTGAAGCTCTTATTAACCTGTACATTACCAGGAAAAGCACTCTGTATTAGATTTGTCACAATCAAACTGCATGCAAGCAAGTTCCGCTGAGAGTGGGAGATGCAATGGAGTGAGCTTTTAACCATTTAAAAGTGGGAGGGGGTGAGCTTCAAACTAGGTAGGAGGAGCCACCCTCCAATCAGCTAAGACCAGCTGAACAAGAATTGTAAAACATACAGGACACCTACAAGCTCATATTGAACCCCCAAAATAACCACAACATATATATATAAGCATATAGGTTTCACAGAGCAGTGCTACTGAGCATGGCAATATATATTTAAAACCAGAGACAGAACATGAAACACAGACAGAGCTCAGTGCATCCAATGAAACTTATACATGGTACAGTGCCTAAATATATATGTATAGATATCTTTTGAATAAAATGGTCTTTTAGTTTAACATTTTGGCCAAAGTGTTGTAAGCCCTTTAGCCACTACATGACAGACCACATCTCAAGGGTACCTAACACTAATATAAATTCTTAATAACCTGTGGACCATATGCATAGCACAGACTTTTAGAAACAGATGCATATGGTCCACAAAGCAACTCTATGTGCATGGATATTTTATTCATTTATTTTGGACATTTGGACTTTTATAAGGATTTTTTTATTCCCAAACTTTAATTTTTATTTCATTTTTTATTTTTACAACCTCTCACAAGAAAATCTTTTTCACAAGCACATCACATATATCCCCTATATCTACATTCATGTCTGTATTCACATTTTATATTAATTTTCACATGTATATTCACATTCATTTGACAAATCACACAAACTGAGATTAGCTCATCACCCACTTTTAAATCCATCTAATTGAATATCAAATTCATTATCAAATTCATTAGAATTATACTATAGTACAACACTTATTTTTCATTCTATTTAATTGAATATTAAATTAATTATTAAATTGATTAGAATTACACTATAGTTCAACAAAAGTTTGTTGAATTGTCCACATTAAATTCACTACACTTCACCTATTCCATATAATTTCAGACACATGTCTTTCACTTTAGATTCACTTATTTTAGGTATCAGCCTTGTGATGTTGCAATTTTCTCTGCCATTAACAGGCATTTAACATACACCAAATGGCGCGAGACTTATTCTCAGATGTGCGCGCAGCATATATCTGAGTAGCAGTAAGGAAGTATACTCCTGTTTTAGTTGGCCGACGAATAAGAGAGGATGCGCGCGCAACGAACCAATGAATGCGCGCAACGCACAAGATGTCGGCGAATTTAGAAGCACACGTGAAGCCAATTTGACCACAGTAAGAAAGGGATAGGCTGGCTACTGTATATAAGGTGCCAGCACCTAGCCCATCTCTTTTTCAAAGAGCCTGAGGAAGCCCTGTATAGGGTGAAACGCGTAGCTCACTTTTTCTGGACACTTGCAGCCACCATAGAGGAGCCGGAAGTGACGTCGTAGCTTTGAATCTGGACTCAGAGACAGAGATTACCTACCACTCACCACTAAGTGACTCCCTATACTTTTCCCATCCATATTTGTTTGAGTGCTTCATTGTTTTAGTACTAGTTCTTTTTTTATCTTTTTATACCTTTTATTTTATTTCTTAATAAAGTCTTTTGCTCTAATCACAGTCCCCACTGTTGCAGTTTATTTTATACTGTACTTGGAAGAATCACATCCATCCAGCTTCTAAAAGAAAAACAGGAACCAAACTACTAAAAGAAACCTTTACCAGTGTGTACTCACACTGGCCCGTGTGAGTATTTGAATTTATATCTTTATTTTCCCATACCTTCCCTCCCACCCATGTTATGCTGGGTGACTTTACATGGTTCAAATTAATCTGAAATAATTGTTTGAATACCATCTGACTCCACTTCTCTGGAATTCTCTGAAATTTCAACTCCAGGGACTTGGAAGAGGTGGAATTAAGATACTGTTACGTGAGAACACTCACATTAGCCCGTGTGAGTGATTGGTTATCACTATACCATTATCTAATATATTTCTTACCATCTACATGCTTCTAAGATCTCTTGATTGTTTGCTTTTAATTTATTGCATAAACTTAATCACTTCTATTCTGTGAGAGGGAGACCTCTAGAAGGAAGAAACCAAGTTTGCAGTGAGTCACATCTCAGAACATTCAAGCACGAGACGACAAAAGGAGAACAGGAGAAGAAAAACCATACTACAAGAAAAAGACGGAGAGTAAAGATACCTTGATGTAATAACATTTACACAAGGCCGTGTAAGTGATATACTTTTTTATTCATATAGTATTATACTATTTCCCAGATCAGCGTATCCACCAGTCCATGTACCATTTAAGGTGATTTCACCCAGTTGGTCACTGGTCCAGAAAAACTTACCTCACCCTCACTCTGTGCTCCCCCATTTTTTGTGTTCCATTGTCGTTAAGGGTCCTGGATAGATTCTGCTGGGGTTCGAGTCATAAGAGGGCACAACAAGAAAACACGTGAATCTCAAAAGGCCGTATCACACTTTTCCTTTATTATCTTTCTTTATTTTCATTAGTTAAGTTACACACTTACTTCACAGAGTTAGCGCCCGGGCTTTTCTAAACATTGGATCGAAAACTAACCTGAGCCCTGATCTGGGCCTCGGTATCCGATATGTATCAGTAATTTGATAGGTTCTCTCCCTCGTGATTAATGTTGTCTTTAAACCAAAGTCTGATTGAATTGGTTTCATAATTTCTTTGATTTCTGGAGAATTATATATATTTTTTAAAGACTTACCTCTCTCTTAAATGTATCTGTTCTTTCTTTAATATCTTGGTCCATATTTTTTGAAAACCGAATTATCTTTACATTCTTCCAATTTAATCTGTAATTCCTCAATCTGTTTATTTTTACATGTTCTAATTTGATTTCCCAATGCTTAATAAGCATTCTGTAGTATACTCAACATCTTCTCTTTCAAAGGAAGGCGTTTTTAGCATTCCAAGGCCTGTAGGTATGCGTTTATGTCTGATATCATTATTTAGTGTGACCATAACATGCCATTGTACAGTTTAATCTCAAGTTTAAATAGTTTATCTAATGATCATAAAGAAGCTGTGGGATCAGTGCCTTGATTGTTGACCATGGGTTATTCCATAAAAAGCAAGTGATGATTCATATATGAATGCACATACATATGTACAATGCAATTCTATCCCTATATACCTATAGGGACCACATAGTATCCACACACATTAATAGTAATGCAACACCCTCTTACATTTCTACACCTACCTACACCATTGGTATACACTCCCACACACACCTTTTGTAAAGTGCTGTATACACTGTGGGCGCTTCATAAATTTATATTTACACACACACACACACACACTCTTACATCACTAACATTCAGGGACATTTAACACCTTAAGTCATAAATCGCATACTGCACAGGGGGGGGAGGGATAGGCTTCAGTCAGATACATTCCAGGATGCACTGTTTTTAAGTAAAAACCTTTCATGCTTTAGCTATTGTAACACCGCCGGATGCAGAGATCAGTGTATCTCAAAGGATGCACAAATTAAAGCATTTCGTTACCCACAGAACGGTACCGTCTATTCGTTTTTGATTATAAAAAGAAAGGGGGACTTTTCTATTTGACCCTGTTACTCTGTGACGCTGCCCCGCGCTTGCGCGTCTGTCAGGACTTTGGGACACCACTTTGTGGTGATACACCTTTGATTTGATTCCCGTGACCCACCTTCCACCTTCTCCCCTCCTCCTGCACGGAATGACGGTTCATTGCGGACTGGTTTCGGCTAAGAACAGAGCAGCTGTACATCCTTTGGAGCCCCTGCTGGACAGTGCTCAGAGGTGCCATGCAATCGTTTGGAGTAGGACGTGTGAGCAGAGCAGCAGCAGTTTCCAGCGTCTGGCGAATGAGTATTACTCATTACATGCTTTAATACTTTCTCCTGCAATATGCATTTAGCAATTGCTGTGGACAGAAACTTTTGTAGTGCAGGCTTGGCCTCTTGCTCTTTATCTAGTCGTCCATAGAGGCAATAAATCTCTTTCCCTGCGGATTGAAGTGCCTGAGTTAAGGCATCTTTACCTTGGTTAAGGGCATCCTCTTTCTTTTCCACTACTCCTGCAATGATTCTGCTAGTCGTCTTAGGCTGTAGCATATCTCTGTCCCTTTCTAACGCAGGCTTTCCTGATGTTGAAGGGTCATCCTTAATTCCTTCTGCAAGTTCCACAATATTTGAATAGCCACCCTTCTTCTTCTTTTTCTTTCTCTTTGCCTTGAGAAACTCTGAAAAATCAGTGGTATTGTGTTCACATTTATTGCTCAAGACTACTTTCAAAGTGGGAGCCATAGCTTCAGACATGGGGAAACCAAACTTCCCAAGAAACCAGTAAAAAGCAAATATGTCTTTAAAGCAGAAGCATTGGAATGAACAACAGAACTATTAGGAACAACAGGGAGACAAAGATAGGAGAGCTGACCTTAAGATTTGAGACCTTAGCATCAGTCACAGAAAAATCATAAATTGCAGGGAAACCTATAGACAGAAATGTGCAGTTACATCTGAAACTTTAGAATCAGGCATAGGGATATCACAGATTTCGAGAAACTAAAGACAGGTGGACTTTCAGTTACATCGGAAACCTTTAGAATCAAGCATAGGAATATCACAGATTGCGAGAAACTAAAGACAGAGAAACTTGCAGTTAGAGCTGGAACCTTAGAACCAAGCATAGAAAGGTCACAGATTACAGAGAAATCGTGGCATATAGCAACAAAACAATGGGAACCCTAAGAACCAGCAGTGGTATACCCAAGCAAAGTAATCAAAAGCAAGTCTGTTTTTAGAAATGCAAGTCTAAAAATCTGCAGAGGCCCACCCAGAAATGCAGAGATGGACAAGCCTTGTCAAGGGAATGAAAGTCTGAAAGTCTGAAATGGCAATAACGGGTACTGCAGGGAAGGATTTTTTTTTTTTTTTTTTTAAGGGAATTCTTCTCAGGGACAAAATGGCACAAAAAAACCTGCAGAACCCTTTACGGCAACAAAAACCTTCAGGATCCAAAACCAAAATGGGATTTCCACCCCCCCCCCCCCAAAAGTACTTCTCTTCAACCCAATGCAAGCAGAAGGGGTCTGCTGAAGCAGGCAGGTGATGGATATGTTCCAGCGAGGTCCAGTAATGGCCTTTGTTTTCTGTCAAGGGGAGACTCCTAGAGTGGATAGGACCTCAGTGGCAGGAACAGCAGGGAGCAGGCAAGGATTGTTGGGGTCATAGGCTGAGGTCAGAGGCAGGCAACAAGCAGGATCATCTGGTTCACAGGCAGAGTTCAGTGGCAGGCAGCAAGCAGGATTGTCAGGGTCCCGGCAGGGGTTGGCAATGGGAAGGCAGGAGCATATCAGGGGAGCAGGAACTGAGACTAGGGAGCAGGAACTGAGACTAGGGAGCAGGGACTGAGACCATTGTGCAGGGACTGAGACCAGGGATCAGGGAACAAACGGGGACAAGCCAGATCATAGGCAAGGGCCTTTAATAAGTACCGGACTCAATACAGAACAGGAACATAAGCAGAAGGAGAAACATGGGCATGGGAGCCTGGACACAAAAGAAAGGCAAGGGATGAGCAGGAAACAGGAAACTATAAGGACAGAGGAAAGGAGCAACAAGAGGAGACAGACAGACAGAGGAACCTCAGAGTAGACAGAAAACAGCAGCACATCCGGTGGACAGAGAAGGGAACTATGGTTGGGAGCAGGATGTCTAGGAGTCCCTGACAATTACAGAATAGCATGCGGTGCGCAGCACATACTGTAGGATTGTTACAGACACAGTCCCTGCCCGGATGATCTTACAACCTATGTTTTTGCTGCCTCGAGTAAGACCGAAACGTTGCTGTAGATAATAAATATTTTATTACGTGGGATAGACGTCAGCACCAAATTTTGAATAGGGCCCTTTGTTTCCATTCAATATATGATCAGTGATTGCAGTGTGATGGTACTTAGGTGTAAGGAGCAACAATGCTGTATATTGACAAATTAGATGTATTGCAACTCTTTTTTTATATAGAAACCCTCAGTTCTGCTTCTTTTTAAAGAAAAGTGGGTTATTTCAGCAAGTCTTGTATTGACTCCTTTCTGTTTTTACAGTGCAACTATAGTGTAAAATGGAGTCCAGAGAGCTTTTCCCCAATGTTTATTAGGTTTCGAATTTCTTGCAGTATATAGTTTTAAAAACACTTTGACCACTGCGTCTGATTGTTTCACCCATACGGATTTGAATGGAGTTTAGCATTGTGTCTTGTTATTTACAGACCACAAAACAAAGTGGAAATGTATGAATATTCACCAGTATTACAACAATACATGAAAACGGCAAGTTAAAAAAAAACATAGCTTGTTTAATTAGTAATATTATTTTAAACATTTTTATTTTATGCAAACCATGAGTGGTGTTCTGTGGATCTTTATGTTTATCTGATAGATTCTCTCATTTAAAAGTAGAATGGGGTGGAATATCCATTATTTACTCCAGAAAGTATATTTTGTTTGTATTCCCATGGGTATAATAACAGTATGTTATGTGCATCTGGATATGCATTTAATTTTGTAGCATTGACATTGTCTGTGATTATTTTGTAACACAGTCATTTTACAGGAACTTCTGTATTTTCATTTTTTCTTTCAGGTGCAATAACTGCATGTATACCATAATGGACATTCTACTTAAGTGTCTCTCAATTTTATCATTAGGGCACTTTATCTCACACATGAAACATAAGGAAAAAACACAATAAGGAGAAAAGAAGGTATGCTAGGGGGGCGACGTTTCGAGGGACTACCTCTTCATCAGGCCCATTCCCCCTGGTCCCAAAGGGTCCCACAGGTACTTCCCTAAGCCTTCCCTCCCCTGTCAGGAGTCTAGTCAAACACCACAGAAATCAGCTCACAGTCACATAACATGGGCTAGGGGAAGCTCACATAAAGGCACAAGGAATCCACAATAGCAATAGAAAAGGTAACCAGAGTGGAGTGCTGGGGACTGAAGTAGCTGAATGCTCTGCTATATGTAGTAGACCGTGCTGCCATTCCGCCATGTAATGCAGGTGACGTCATCACACTGAGCCTCTCAGAGTATAGGCTTAATGCTGTGGACAGTTCCAATATGACCATCCACACTAAAATATTCCACCAGAAACTGGACAAGATGTCTGTAAGAGACGTGTTCAGAGGTATGCAATGGAGACTGTTTTAAGGTGAAATTAAAATAAGGCTTTATTGCGCCTGTTGCTTTAAACACAGCAAACATGTAAATCAGCAAACAAAATCCACTCCACTCTGGAGTATATATACACTTGTGATCCAGTTCTCTTTAACTGCGTGGTTAGCCCAGCGATTCACCAGCCCAAATCATAGAGACATTTATATATATACATAGACATAGACAATAGTCTTATAAGAAAAAGTCTTATCTGTTAGCTGGTTTGCTGTAGGGGAAGCTTCTCTGCTCTCTTGGATCTGCACCCTTGTGTGTTAAGGCAATGTCCAGCGCCAAGTTTAGAATCTTGTCCCCTTTTGTCTTGTTGTCAGCTTGCCGCTCAAGACTTCTGTCCTTCCTTGGTTCAGCCCAGTTGTGGACTAAGGAATCTCCCTTCCTGTCTCAGAGGCAGACTTTTTCTAACACCTGTAATCAGCCAGGTTGTGTTAGTTAATTGCCTACCAGCAGTTAACCACCACACTGCTGGATTAGAGGCACATTTGTGAACAGGGATAAGTCCCCTGTTACAATGTCCATCTGTCCTGATGAAATAGTCTGCAGAAAGAAAATATGACCGAAACATGGACCGGTAGATGTCACTTGCCAACCTGACCCCCGTTTCATCACAAGATGTCTATATTATTATATCCTCACAAGATTTCTATCCACTCCTTCCTTACCAGTCGAATCCCACTGTAATCTAGTTCACAATAGTCCAGTATTTTTATGGATATTGGAGACTTGCAGAACCAAAACTACAGTAGGCGACAATCTCATGATAAATTAGAAGATGGTTTGCATTAATACTGCAAAGGCTGTTAAGTCTAATTTTGTGCACTTTTCCTCACGTATCACCGCCCTTTATACAATTCACAGTTGTAAGCTCAATTGTAAGTAGATCTCTTCTTTTTTTAACGGATCACACCTTCTTTTTCCTTGTTAACAATCCACATGGCACAGTTCCATTGTTAAAGTTATGATGAAAGCTTACAATGGAAGTTTGGACACTCCTCATTATGAGCCATCAATACCAGGCTATGCTGAGTCATTAAACACTTATGGCGCCATAAGACACCTGACAAACCATTAACAATAATATTTTCTTCTTACATAGTGCTGACCATGTACGTTTTGTTGGAGTGCTGTATATTGGCGTTTGCAGGAAAATTGAGTCATTGCCCCATAGAGTTTACTTTATTGATAATGACTAGGGAATCTAATAGACCAGGGTCTAATGAATTATAGACACACTACCAGTGATTATAATGTGCGATTTTGTATGTGGGTTATTATTGCCATCCTGTAATATATATTCATATTTTTTGATATAATAATAATAAAAGTTAATTCATGAGCGCACTGTCAATGAGGTTTCTTTTGCTCTTTTCGTTTCTATCGCAAAGCACAAGTAAAGTGATACAAAGCAACTGCTCTGTCATGAGAACTATTTGTATGAAATGATGAAAAAAAAAAAAACAAGATGCAAAGTCTGTTGCAATTAGTTACCATGCGATGATTCTGTGTGTTTCAACTCAACCTTCAAAGTATTAAAGAAAGATGAGAACATGCAGTATTCTCCTGTCTCATCCACTGGTTCTGCTTTAAACAAATCTTTATCATGCTAATTTAAACGTTCTGTGCTCTGAGTGTGCCTGCCTTTTAGGGCAAAGTCAGTAATATGTTTTAAATAAAGCAACCCTATTGTTCACTGATTGTAATGTGTAAAAATGAAATATGCTTGTACCACAAATCTACACATGAACTGTAGACTGTATTTGTTTAAAATATCTGTTAACATGTGTGCATCACACACAGAGCGGCTGGGAGGTTAGCACAGACCTTATTTTTTCTTGGTTCTAAACATTTGTTTCACATTTTAGAAAAATAAGAGGTTTGCAAAAAAGGGAGGTGCGAGATTCTACAACACGGAAGACATCTGATTACAAAAATGACGTGTACGAAATTATAATCTGATACATTTCCTAACTAAAATAAATGTTGATTCAATTTGTATCCATAACCTGTTTTTATTTACAGTATTATGTTACGTATCATGAATTGGTGATATGAGTTCTGAAAGGAAACATGAATTTTGTTACAGCATCACGTATGTTCGTTTTTTTTATTATAATTTTATGGATCATCTTTTTGCTTCTCAAATATAGTTCAAGATTTCCACCGTCATATTTCTGGCATAAAGTATAAATTCATTTCATAACACAATATAATTAGACTAAGTGACAGATATACACCCACTTTCTTACTGCATGCGTAGAAGCAGACTTCAGTTTTTAATATGCCGCATACAGTATTTCCTTGCATTAACTAATATTTACATTACTAAACAACAAGAAGGAAAAGCAACTGCTATACTTAAATGTACCTTGATAACCTGCATCCGAAGAGATGTATAGTTAAAGCAGCTTATCAAATTAAACTTAAACAACATGAAACCAAAAAGCTGCTGTTCTAAACTGCAATCGCATACATTACAAGGGGTCTGCTTATCACAGTCTCCGTCTGCCAAACCGGAGCAAATTCATAGCAAACAATACTGCACCACAATTAAAGGGAAAAATCCCTATTACTTCCAATGCCCCAGTGTTGCACCTTACATTTGATAAACTGTATAGACCAGGCCTGCCCAACTCGTAAAGTGAGAAGGGCCGAACTGCTCCAAGGAAAAAAAATTTGGGCCGCACGGGTTAAATCATCATCATCATCATCATCATCATCATCATCATCATCATCATCATCATCATCATCATCATCATCATCATCTCTCCTCCAGCACCTCTCCATCATCATCATCCTCATCTATCTCTCATACCCCAATCTCTCCCCCTCACCCACACAATACCACCCTCCACATCAAAAACACAATACCCCCTCCACATCCCCCCAGCCCATTCCATGTCAGCAGCCCCCCCCCCCAAGTCAGCATCCCATGTCAGCATCCCCCCCCCATGTCTTTCTTCCCTCAATATAACACTCTCTCCCCCTCCCCTAAATCACACCCTCTCCCCCTCCTCTCAATGACACTCTCCCCCTCCCCTCAATATGACATACTCTCCCCCTCCCCTCAATATGACACTCTCTCCCCCTCCACTCAATATGACACTCTCTCCCCCTCCCCTCAATATGACACTCTCTCCCTCTCCCCTTATTATGACACTCTCTCCCCCTCCCCTCAATATGACACTCTCCCCCTCCCCTAAATCACACCCTCTCCCCCTCCTCTCAATATGACTCTCTCCCCCTCCCCTCAATATGACACACTCTCCCCCTCCCCTCAATATGACACTATTCCCCTCCCCTCAATATGGCACTCTCTCCCCCTCCCCTCAATATGACACTCTCTCTCTCCCTCCCCTCAATATGACACTCTCTCTCTCCCTCCCCTCAATATGACACTCTCTCCCTCCCCTCAATATGACACACTCCCCCTCCCCTCAATATGACACTCTCCCCCTCTCTTCAATATGACACACTCTCCCCCTCCCCTCAATATGACACACTCTCCCCCTCCCCTCATTATAACACACTCTCCCCCTCCCCTCAATATAACACTCTCTCCCCCTCCCCTCAATATGACACTCTCTCTCCTCAATATGACACACTCTCTCTCCCTCTCTTCAATATGACACTCTCCCCCTCCCCTAAATGACATTCTCTCCCCCTCCTCTCAATGACACTCTTTCCCCCTCTCCTCAATATGACATTCTCTCCCCCCCTGCAACTCACATCATACACCCCCTGCACATGCCAGCAGCCCACCCACCCCTCACATGCCAGCAGCCCCCCCCCCTCACATGTCAGCAGCCCACCCCCCGCTCACATGTCAGCAGCCCCCCCCCTCACATGTCAGCAGCCCACCCCCCTCACATGTCAGCAGCCCACCCCCCCCTCACATGTCAGCAGCCCACCCCCCCCTCACATGTCAGCAGCCCACCCCCCCCTCACATGTCAGCACCCCCCGTCACATGTCAGCACCCCCCCTCACATGTCAGCAGACACACACACACACACACTCTACCTCTTTTAGATCAGCACATCCTCTCCCCGGAACTAAGCCCCGCCCCCAGCATGCTCTGACCTCCCCGGCATCCTCCTCATGCTTCTTCTGCCCCCGCGCACTGCAAAACCTGGGGGCGGGTGGGGGGGGGCGGTATATGGGGGCGGTGGAGGAGGGGAGGGGGATGAATCGCCGCCATTTTTTTAAACTTTAAAAAAAAAAAAAAAAAATTATTTAATTAATTAACTGGCGCCCGGCCGGAGTCACCGCGGGCCACACAGAGAGGCCAGGGGGGCCGCATGCGGCCCGCGGGCCGTATGTTGTGCAGCCCTGTTATAGACTGTATGGAAAAAGTGAATAGAAGAGACCAGTGAGGGACGGTTGGCAAGATATCCTCCTGATCAGGCCTGTGTGTGTGACATCAATCAGAGAGGCCGTCCCTCCTAAGTCCAAAGTGAAATACTGGCAGTTGCATGTTCAAAAGATTTCCCAGGGGTGAGCAAACTTTTCACACCGTGCCCCTCTCTTCATCCATGATAATAGTCGGGCCCCCCTGCCTGATGTAATCCAAATCACATTACTTTTTTTTATTAATTGGTATAACATTTTTAAAACAGTAAAACATGACAAATGTTATAGGTTTGCTTTTAAATAAATCAGCATTGTAGTATAAGGCTGCGGTCCCAGTGCGTTCTACAGTGAACACCTCGGCGTGCGCTGTGCGCACAAGCACCGCCCCCCAATCAGACTGGGCCCAGTACCTGCCTCGGCGCGCATCTAGTAGCCGCGCTGTAGTGCAAGTTTTCACAAATACAAAAAAATTGTATTTGGAACTTGCGATGGAGACGTGGCCACGCCCCCGTCGGCAGTTCAGCCAAGGAGGGTGAACCAGCCGTGTGAGGTCATGGCCACGCCCCTGCAAAACCCCCATCGCGCGTGCTACAATGCTGACTGGGATTGCAGCCTTCGATAATACTGACTGCAATTTTTTTCTCCCTCCCTCCATCCTCTCCCTGATCCTCTCTCTCACCTCATCTCCTATCTCCCCCTCTCCTCCTCCTCATCATCTCTCCCCTTCCTCCTCATCTCATCACTCCCCCTCCTCATCTCATCACTCCCCCTCCTCATCGCTCCCCCCTCATCTCATCCCCTCCTCATCTCTCCCCCTCCTCATCTCTCCCCCTCCTCATCTCTCCCCCTCCTCATCTCTCCCCCTCCTCATAATCTCTCCTCATCCCTCCTCAGCTCTCCACCTCCTCCTCCAGCTCTCTCTCCCACTCCTCCTTTTCCAGTTTTATCCCCCTCCAGCTCCAGCTCTCTCCCCCTCCCTCCTCACTCACCTGCAGGACAGGGTAATGATAGAGGCAGGCGGCGGGAGATCATAACTGCAGTGGAGGGCCGACAGAGTTAAGCAGAGGAGCAGCCGGCAGATGAGTTAGGAGTTGTACGGAGGCAGAGCAGAACGGCCGTGTCAGCCCGATGAGGAGCGCTCCTCCCCGGCTGTCCTGCTCTGCTTCCGTGCAACTCCTAACTCCTTCGCCAGCTGCTTCACTCTGGAGGCCCACTGCCGCCATCATCTCCCCCCCCCAACCCCGCCTCTATCACCCCCCTGCTTCACTCTGCTCCCCCCTGCAAAATCCTGTGCCCCCAGTTTGCGTACCCCTGCTCTAGATTGTAAGCTCTCAGGAGCAGGGCCCTCAATACCACTTTGTATCTGTTTGTGCATGTTGGTCCTTATTTATATGTCACTCTCTTTCTGCAATTGATGTCCCTCTGTTCCCTCATTGTACCACGCTGCGGCATCTGTTGGTGCTTTACAAATAAACAATAATAATAAGGTAGGATTCGAAAGCACCAAATTTCACTCAAGCTTAAACAAACTTTTCTTTTGTACGCTATGTGGCACTGCCCCTTTAAATTGTATTTTATACAATAAAATAATGAATTGCATGTATCACAACATGTTCAAGGAAAAGAAGAAAAAAAAATCCTATCATGACATTATGCTTTTATTCTTTATTTTGAATTTTAGTAATCCTTTCCTTTAACTGTTTACACGCGATAATCAATTCAACAGAACATACACAGTGTGGAAGAATGCTGATAGGTTGGATTTACAGTAACTGTGCTGTTTCAATTTATACATGTTGTAGATAGAGTTGTTCATTCAGCATTCTATGATTGATCTACTCCCTAGTAGGTATTAATGTTGTCTCCAAATGCAAGGCCACGCTTACACACAGCTGACTCTGACATAAAAGAAGACTGCTTGATAATGATATAATTATTATTGCACCCTGAGTATTTTAGTAGCCTGGAGGTAAATACCACCAAAGTGGTAAAGCACCCAAAAATCATGCTTCAAACACATGTGAGATGATTGGAGCCAGACCTCTTCCCAGCAAACTCGGGGACTAGGGGATTTTAAACCAATTTCTTCAGTTACAAGTCAATCTGTACATGTGGACCACCGGGAGCCAGAGCTGAGACATGGCAATTTACATATCAAAAAGAGACTTGACTAGATGGCAAAAGCTACAAGTCAATAAAGTTGTAACTTGTAATTTCATCCTTCATTGACTGGATTACTGTCTACATTCTGTTTATGCAGACACAGGTCTGGGTGGTAAGTGTTTCTCAGGTTTTTTTTTCTGCAGTGGGAAGGCACTTGACATTTCCATTCCTCTGTGACTCCAGTTCACAACAATCCGGCGTCTATACCTGTAGCTCACATCTGAGTGCCAGATGGTTTCAACTCATGACAAGATCCCATCTACAAGTACAGTCTAGTGACCTCACACATATATCTTCAAACGCTACTATCCGGCCACAGAAATGTAGGCAACACGCTATGTCTGTATACTGTACATCTGCATCTAAAATTCTAAAATCTGGGTCGTTATAAAAACATATATAGCTTCCCACCCTAAGATCTGCAGTACCTTAAAAATCTGAATGGGGAAAAGAAATGCAGATCCACTTGGACAGGGGTGCTCAACTCCAGTCCTCAAGCCCCCCCAACAGGTCAGGTTTTCAGGTTATCCCTGCTTCAGCACAGATGGTCCAATCAGTCTCCGCTTCAGCAAAGGTGGCTCAATCAGTCCCCGCTTCGGCACTGGTGGCTCAATAAGAGGCTCAGTAAAAGACTGAAGCTGGGATATCCTGAAAACCTGACATGTTTGGGGGGGAGGGTGCAGGGGGCTCGAAGACTGGAGCTGAGCACCCCTGCACTAGGAGAATGCAAAAGCCAGCAGAAGGTTGGTACAAATCAAACAGGCCTTTGTTTTTGCCAGTGGGGCCACTCTGCTCATTTATCAAGCACTAGGAAGCTACATTAATTTAAGTCAAAATAACTGCAACCTGTCTCACTCTTCTTTATGAGACTAACAGTTTATCAAAAGAGAAGGGATATTGACGCAGATAAAATGAGGTGTTGATGCACTGCAGCCTTACCTGCTTGAAGCTTCATTACATGTAATAATAAAAAGCTTGTTAGCAAAGTTACTTATATTTGATGTAGGTTGTTAGCCACTAAAGCTTAGACCATGTCACGCTTGGCAGAGTTTTTTTGACACACGTGCACCACAGAGACATACACAATCTTAGCAAACTCAAAACTCAGACCCACAGTATTATATATTTAGATATTGAAAGGGTCTACCTTGATGTGGTTGCAGGCTTAACATGTTTTGGCCAAAAGGAGAAAAATAGAGGTGTATGACCCCCTAAGTTAACCAGTGCTCAGAGTATATATCAGTCCACAACAATGATAAAAAATCTGCTTGTCCGGATGGAGACAGGAGTAAGGGAGCTGAATGATAAATAACCCCTATTAGGGATGTTGTCTCGTGGGGACTGTGAAGGGTTGTCTGGGAGAAGTCCTAAGACCCACCCAGACCCCATACATTAGTCCCACTTCAATGTATCAAACACATCACCTGGGGAAGCTCCAGCAATGAAAGAAATCACTCACTGTGTCTTTTAACTCCTCTGGTCTCTTTCCTTTGTCTGTACTTGGCGTGCTCCAGCTGATGTGAAGATACAGGAACAATCTCCTCACCGGGGAGGAGGTAGAGCAGCGGGCACTGCCGTGCAGCAATAAAGCGAAGGCTGGACTGTGCTGTGTAGGCTCCCTTCATGCAATCACTGGGAGATCCTGCAAACAATGGTTGAGTGATGTCACTTCCGGGTTTCAGTAGGTATATCAGGAAGTGGGGCAGCAAGTAATGGTTACTCTTTGAGAAAGCCCCAGCGTGGGAGAAACGTGTTAGAGGCGCAGGGGGTGCCATCCCTTCACTTTTTTATCCATGCATCAATAAAGAATTTCACAGCACAGTCCAGCCTTCACTTTATTGCTGCACGGCAGTGCCCGCTGCTCTACCTCCTCCCCAGTGAGGAGATTGTTCATGTTTTGGCCAAAAGATTGAACTAAAGGACCCATACTTAAGAGAAGAAAAAACATATAAATTAACTAAAAACATTGTCAGATTGGATGTGCATTGGCCGTCTTTGTTTACAAGTGCACCAAGGCACAACATTTGATGCATCCCATCATAACATGTGAATCACTGAGCTACTCCACAAATCAACCACGTTATAATACTGACATGGGACAAGATAAGATCCACTCTCTGGGCACTGTCTTGCAAAAAATGCCTTGGGTGCCTGCCCAATGCCAACCGGCGTGAATAGTGGCAAGTACAAGTTTTCTATATACAGTATCCCAGAGGACCAATGAACAATGACAAAATGTATCCAAGACAATCGACGTTTCGGTCAGTCACATAGACTTTTGTCAAAGGTCTAAGTAACGTTGATTGTCTTCAATAAATGTGTAATTTTTCATTAGTCCTCAGGAGTGCTGCTCTCCTCTCTACATAATACTTATGTAATCAGAAAAAGGAACCCATGCTTATTTTAAGATCCGTAATTCCAATAAGAAATAGAGATGGGCAAAAACAATTTGCGGATGTGGATTTGCCGGTTCCTTTGGTCCTCGGATATCCATGGATCAGTCTCAAAAAGGCCAAGCCACACAATTGTTTGAGAGAGGAGAGAGGGCAGAGAGGGGGGATAGAGAGATTTAGTATGTCTCCGGTTGTATTCAGTATATATCCCCTTTAACCTCCCTCCAAATAAAATGAAGAAGACATGCCTGTGCTGCAAAAAGGAGCACATCTGAGGTACCCGGATGGGAGATATGCTAATGGCTATGTAAAGTGTATTTAAATTAGTCCCATCCCACACTTCCTAAAAGGATTTCCATACCAACTATATAGAGTTTATAAAGCTAAAGATTGATTGTATTCAATGGCGTATTTGAATTAATCCACTTGGCTTTTTTAGTACCCAATACTCAAATGGATGGGGGTGGGGGGGCAGTGTATAATCCATTGACAGATTGTTCCAGTTTCAATCCATGTGGATTGATCCAAAACCGCCATTGGATACAATCCGGACGGATTTTTAAGAATCCAATTCACGGATTCCACAATGTGTTGCGGGATTGTTAAAAACCCGACCGCGAATTATTAATCCACCACGTGGATTGTCAGTGATAAAAAAAAAAAAAATCTAGAAAAGACAAATCACCCTTTTTTGAGACTGGTCCGTGGGAATCTGCGGACCAAAGGAACTGGCCGATCGAAGGTGTATCCAAATCCGCAAACATTTTTTGCCCATTTCTACCAGTGGCCTCTCAATCTGCAAGTTAAAGTCAAACAGCAACCAATGGCAATACCCTCTCCCTATGAAAACGAATAGCATTTATCAATGCATAAATCCGTTGTTTTTTCCTAAAACATTTTCAATTGTTTGATTTCCCATTTTGCACTTGGCCTCCTAGTCCAATATACATATATAATGTAGGATATCCAGAGGTACTCCTTCAGCCTAGATGAAGTGTTCAAAACAATAAATCCTTGTGTCCACCGGGCAAATATTACTTTTAGTTGCCCTTTCAAAGCCGCCAATAGGGGGAGAGCTGGGACAACTGTCTCATGCACGGCTGACCTGGGGGACCTCCCGACGCCCCTGTGCCTGGTGGACTAAACTTTGTTGTAGCTCTGGAATTATGTCCGAGTAAAGCCCCCCCCCCCCTCCCCCTTGTTCAGGTAAATAAAAATAAAAAAAATGCATCCAAAAAATGTTAAGCAGCGCAGACCTTTACTTTAATAAATTCAGTGCTTTTCTGGATTTGCTTTAATTTATTTTGCTATATGTATAATCTTACAATTCTGGGAATAACTGTTAGCATTGCTGTGTGCTGCTAGCGACTCCAGCAGTGAAGGGGTCCATGGCAACATTTTGCCTACTTCATATGGCAAATGAGCACCAGTTTTCAAAACATTGCAAGCCTGGAGTTTGATAAATAGGCTCTTCTGATGCATGATCACATGGTCCCATTAAGGCTAACAACCTCATTAAGTAATCAAAAACAACTGTTTGCTGCAAGGACTTGTATTTATGTGTCTTATCAACAGATACGAATTGGTTTCCAAATAGTTTTGATAAACTTAAGATCTCAATTTCCCATCTAAAATCGGCTGTAATGACTATGTAAATTTCTCCTGACATCCGTAATGAAGGGTTGTTAGTGCAGTACAAAGCTCAGAGGAGCCCTCGAACTAGTTCAAGGGAATAGTTTGGTGTCATGTCAAAATTGCTCTACATGTAAACCAATTTTCTCGACAGGATGGTAAACACAGACCTTGTTTGAAAAGCTAGATGAAAAAAGCAGATGGGAATACCACAAACATTTTTCCAAATTACAAGAGACTTTTAAACTATTTAACCCTTCCGTAGGCGGTCGTACCTTACAAATACTTTCAAAAGTCCCTTTAAGGGTCCAGCACTGCTCATTTGGGATTGCATGAGAAATAGGGGGTTCTTAATATTAAACTTGTTTTACCATTCGTATAACGGTGTTTTTTTTTAAGAAGTCCCACTTGATGAATATTTGATTTAACAGGCTGATTTTGGATAAAAGTTCCAACTGGTCTAACCAAAGCATGCAGTACTGCAATATCATGTCACTAATTTCCTATGCCTACATTTTAGTTTCTGTCCACCAAATTTACATTAACCCCTTTTGTTTTGTATAATTTGCTATTAGGTAACTAGCCCGCGACATTGCTCACAGCTGCATGCGAAAAGTGACAGTAGTAACATTGCTAAATGTAAAGAATGTTGCTTACTTTGGCTACTTGTTTTTGTAACTCATCCTCATAGTTTTCTATGTTGCAGTACGCTGAAAATGTGGGGGCTCAACAAATGGTTGGTGGGATGGTTAATAGAGAATGGGGGAGTATTTTTTTCTGTCTCCCCTTTGTGTCTTTCACTGCTTTTTCCCCCATGCCCTAACACCCCCCCCTCTCCTCCCCACCTTCAATAGCTTTCTATTCCTAGTGCCTTCTTCTTTTGTCCACATGTGTCCTCTATTCTATGTCTACTTCTCACAAAAGTTTTGGGTTCTCTACTCAGTCCCTACTGTATGTACATTTCCCTCTTTTCCCCCATATACCTGTAGCCGTTGCTGGTAGTGGCTACCCTTCTGCCCCTCCCTGTCATGTAAGTCCTGATAGCTGCAGGCTGTGACAGGCTGTCATCTTGGGTTTTCCCCACCCTCAAGCAGCCTCTCTGCGTGACAGGGGTGGAGGTGAACAGGGTCTGTGTGCAGCCAATCAGGGTGCAGACCTTGTGCCCTCCCCCTCTGTACTGGACAGTATGCATGTCAAATTACAGTGAGTTTGAGTCTCTCCCGGCTGGGATTGAGACGTTCTCTCAGCCCATTAGGGGGTTGAGGACAATAGATCCTACAGATCCTACAAGGCCGCAATTCTGAGAAGAGGCCAGACACCATCCAGAGGCCTAGGATCCCATACTGAGAAATGTATTCGCTGTAATAACACCTGCAGTGGATGCAATTAAAGGATCCTGTTTCATATAACCCTGCCTAAGTTACAGTCTATTGGGTAGGGGTATGAATGATGGCTTTCACAGTGGGGACTATCTCCAGCCACACTGGAGCCTGCTGTGAATGGAGTTTGTCAAAAAAGGTTCAAACTCACATTTTTTGCCGACAACAACTATTCTAGGTGGTGAGATTGGTATGGTAAGCTACATCCAGAGCCTGAAATATGGGTTTGGCTGAGAGAGCAAAACCCATAACTCAGACTGCGGATGGAGTTAGCACCACCTCAGGTTATTCTGCTTCTAAAGCAAGTACAATCTGGGTGTTTTGGCTGTTAAACCGTGCGGTTTGTCACTTTTTCTTAGAAGCAGCTTAGAAGGGATTTGCATTAGAGAATACCGCTTCTTGTGAACATACTAAACCGTGCGTTTCAGCAATGACAACTTTGGAACTATTAGAATAAGCCCCAATATATTTGTTTTTGGTAAGCTGGTATCATCAATTATTTGTATTTGTCCTTGTGGTGAGTGAATGTAATTGGTTATTTAAAAACAGAAGAGACTGAATGCCAAAAACTTACAGTATTGAGAACTATAAGGAGGGGTTTGACGCGCGCTCATGCGTCCTACAGACCGTGATGTAGATCAGCTCCCCCCTTTTGCAGCTCCTGTGCGTAGAGATACTCCACTCCTCCTCGAAGGTCCACCGAAGATATACTCCACAGTGGATCGACCATAGAAGAAAAGGACGCAGAGCGCACCACATGAACTATACTAACCCTGCAAATCCGAGCGCCAAGGGCTCTTTCCGCACTGATATGCACAACTCGCAGCGACTTACAATATCCCCCAGACTGTAGGTAACCGTATCCTACTCAGTGAGCCTTTAACTGGTCAAAGACACAGCAATCCTGCAATGATATATATAGCAGCGAACACCTATGGTTGTATTAAATGCATATGCTTGAGAAGTGACGCTGACACAGACGCAATCAATCCACAATAACCCTCAGTATAGTTGAGCTGGTACTCACAGTGCCATTGACATAGAGTTACCCAGCAGAGAGGCACAGATTGTGTATATATCATATATTGTGTATAGCAGGAAAGCAGACTCACTGCCTGTTGTTATATTTATCAAGCTAATGCCGTCTGCATAGATAGAACCAGGAGACTTAAGGCACTACATTAAAATAGCTCCAAGTAGGAGACTGACACAATTGCGCGTCCAACACGCGTTTCCCTCCAGCAAAGGAGCTTCTTCAGGGACAAATTATTCTGTTCGCTGCTATATATATCATTGCAGGATTGCTGTGTCTTTGACCAGTTAAAGGCTCACTGAGTAGGATACGGTTACCTACAGTCTGCATTTATACTCCAGAGGGGTTAATACCCTGACTTTCAGCATCCACTGTCCTGTCAAACCCAGGAATATTGCATTTGGGTTTGCACAATCATACATTTATTGACAGGGTTGCACTCTATTGAATATTTAATTCATTTTTTAAAAACACATAGTACACTACGTTTGGTAATATATGTTTTAAGTAAATTTATTAAAAGTTAGATTTTACAATATGTAGGTATGCAGTTAGTGAATTCTTTAGGGGACTCATTCATTTTGTGTTCCCCTTCCCCCTCTTTTTGCCTGAACTACTGGTGGTACATCATAAATATCAGTTTCTTGAAAATATAAGACATCCTAGTAGAGACGTTTTCCCTGATGAAATATCATGAAATATTTTAATTATAATAGTGCTGTATGAGTAGGATATCAGTCAGTAGAACTAGCCGTATGAAGCACCATCATTCCATTGCATCTTACAAGCAAAAACATGTGTTCAATCGAAACCCAAAGTATAGATAATTGATAAATGTGAACTACACAGCACCTTATTAAAGATGGATTTGCTAAATACCGGGGGAGTAAAGACAAGACTATAGACCTGCGAATTTGAACTATGCTTTTAAATATGTATGTGTGAGCAAGAGACATTTGTTTTCATTCTAAGCTTAAGAAACAAAGTTCAAGCTTTCCTGCCCTAAAGCTGCCATCCAAACAGTGCGCATAGTTCTATTCGATACTCTATTTCATTCTATTAAATATAAAGCAAATAAAAATACCACTTGTGCATTAAAGACAGATGGTGGTCTGGCCTTGTCGTCATTAAACAAATATTATGCTGCAGCACAATTAAGTAATTTACCAGCATGGCATAGTCCCACGCAGGCGATTAAATGGGTGGAGATAGAAGCGAATGAGATCCCTGTACAGAATATAGATTCATTATTGTGGATCCAAAAAGAATAGACCTGAAGAGGTGTATAATCACTCAGTTATTAAATTCACTCTAAATGTTTGGGATAGATGGAAGAAAAAAAAAGGGATTAAAGGGACAACCCTCACTCATGACCCCCTTATAGAGGAATGAGGAATTCCCCCCAGGATGTATACCTGGAAGGAATAATATCTGGATTGTAAAGGTATAATTAGGATTAAAGACGTTATGTTTTTGGGAAAAATGTATACATTTGAAGAAATACAAAAGAAATATAATATTCCATCTTCAGAATACTGTATCTCAGATACACATGTAGCCCCGGTCACCGGCGGTTCCTAGAGACCCCCCTCCTTTGTGGCAGCGCGGTCGCGGGTGCCGCCGGAGCCAGCGACGGACCCGACGGCTGCTTCCAAAGGTGGGGGCCGGAGCAGGGAGCGGTTCGAGCCTTAGGAGGCTCGGCAGCGCACCCGGCTAGCGGGGGCCGCCAATGTGGTTTCGGATGAGGCCAGGGAGTTGCGGCGGCCATTGAGGAGTTGCGCATGCGCAGTGCAGTCGCGCACACGGCCCCAATGTAGGAATAGCCTCCATGGGACTACAACTCCCAGGAGGCTATGGGGGGAAGGTACCAGGTGCCCCAGAGTGGCCAATAGGGCTGGAGGATTGCCCTGTAGGTAGAATAGAAACATTTGGCGGGGTTTGGAGGAGAGGAGCAGTTGGCGCCAGGAGAAGCTAGGGGAAGGAGGTAGGGTGCAGGAGTCAGTGACTCCCTGCACTAGGCCAGCAGCCCCCAAGGCCCCAGCTAGCCCTGAGTCACCCAGTAGTGTGAGTTGTGTCAGGGACAGGCCCCAGTTTAGGGACCCTGCCCCTTACTATCCAGAGTCAGTTAGGGACCCAGCAGACGCTGGGCGTCCCTCCAGAGGCTTGGGCTCAGACCTTCGCTGTCGCTGCAGCAGCCATACGGGTGGGATCGCCCCGGACGGTAGTTCCTGTATAAAGCCGACATCCGGATCCTTTGTGAAGTTCCTTGGCAGGCCCGGGCACCGGAGTGCCCGGCAGGTAATCAACAAGTGCACCAACGAGTCATATCACATTCACACGGGACATAGTGGCTGCGCAGTCACACATATCTATCTCACTTGAGGGTGGAGTAATACTGTGTGGGGTTACTGGACACTGGGTGGGATCATCCGGTGGAGGTGGAGGTGGAGGTAGCGTCCTGCGAGACGTAGTAGTTAGTGTCTCATCTCGGAAAGGACACCTGTTGATATATGTGCATATGCTATACAGTAAAGTGATTGGTTGTTTTACATACGGTGTGTGGAGTGATATATATATTTTCCTGCGAGGAACCACTCCCCCTCTGGTGGGAGCCATCGCAGGTGGAGGCTCTGCACCAAGTACGAGGTTATTCATATTGTGTCTTATACGTGCCCCACGCTCTCCGTGGCGGAGGCTTAGGCCTCCTGTGAGCCTAACAGGTAAAGCACCACACTGAGTAATGCATATAGATACCCTCACCTGTACCCTATCTGCGATTGGGGGGGGGGAATATGGGTTACACACACATCAGGCATTTTATTAATTCAAAATTTTCTCCACGAGGGAAAACACATCCGACCGAATTTGAAGAGATGGGCACAATATAAACGCATCAGAAGGGACTGATTTCAAATATATATTCTGCTCTGAGTTTCCTAGATAAGAAAGAAAAACACTCATATATGAGGGAGAAAGATATTGGAAAGCAGATTTCCGGGGATGATTGGGCAGAGATATGGGAGGCTGCGGCGAGCTCGTCTGTCTGCACTATAATTAAGGAAAACAGGTACAAGATTATGAAGAGATGGTATTTAACACCAGATAGATTCGAACATATTTATAAAGGAGCGAGTGCTCAATGCTGGAGAAATTGTGGACAAAGGTACATTATACCATATATTCTGGACATGCTCAAAGGCTGTTCCCTTTTGGAGGAAAATGAAGAGAGCTCACTAGGGTGCTTGGTGTGGTTGTTCCAATGTATCCTGTAATAATGATTTTGGGGAAACCTGTACCAAACGTATCATATGCAACAGAGAAACTAATTGCACATCTTCTGACAGCAGGAAGATGTACAATGGCACTTCAATAGAAGCACACAAATATTCCATCTTATCAAATCTTTCAAGAAAAAGATAGGCATGTTCTAGAAATGGAAAAACTCCCGGCATTTATGAACAACTCTATGAAAACATTTGCTCTGACAACATTCACCAGAATACATCAAACCAGCTAACTTCTGGAAGGTTATCAACAATATATTCCAGCCTTCTAGCCATCAACAACCAAGTAATATCACTAAGGAGGATATCACTCTGACAAATACCACTGACATTGCAAATGCATTCAACAATTACTTTATGGGGTGTGATACTAACTTGTTAGCGAAATGCAACCCAAACCACAAACATGAACCTCATTCTGAAAGTACCCCTATATCCCCATCCCCTCCCAACACTGCCTAAAATTTTCAATTTGTCCCAGTATCTGAAGAGGAGATTACACAAGCGCTCCTCAAATTAAAACTAAGCAGCCAATGTGGACCTGATTTACTGCAATCTAAGTTCCCAAGACTTGCTGCCCCAGCCATTGCCAAACCAATTAATTCCATAGTCAACCTATTCTGACTGCAGCCCATATCCCTAAGACCTGAAAAACTGCCAGTGTTGTCCCAATCTTGAAAAGTGGGGACAAAAACACTGTCGCCAACTACAGGCCAATCTCTCTTCTCCCAATACTATCCAAAGTCATGGAAAAATGTGTTCACTCCCAATTAAGCGATTACTATACCAAGACAAATTTCCCTAGCCAATTCCAATCTGGCTTTCGCCCCAAACTCTCCACGGTAATTACCCTGCTAAAAGTTTGCAATGAGATTCAATGTGGAATGGAACTGGGACAACTCACTGGTACAATATTCCTAGATTTTGCAAATACTTTTGATACTGTTGATCATGTTATCTTGCTTAATAAACTCCAGAGCACTGGAATAGGGAATTATGCTTTAAACTGGTTTCCTCCCTACTATCAGGTAGATCCCAACATGTGTCTATCACAGGCTCTAACTTCAACCCTTTGAATATCACCTATTGTGGCCCGCAAGGCTCTATTCTGGGGCCCCTACTCTTCTCAGTGTTCATCAATGATCTTCCTACAGTTTGTAAGGGAGCTCCAATACACATGTATGCAGATGACACAATCTTATATGCACACAGCCCTAGCCTCTCCGACCTTGAACACATACTTCAGTCTGACTTTTTGAGTCTTAAAAATTGGATTTCCCAAAACAAACAGTTTGTAAACACTGACAAGACTGTAACAATGGTATTTGCAACCAAGTCTACATTTTTAAAGCTTCCAATGACTGATCTCCTCTTTTTCTGGGTCATTTGTGGGAAAACTTGCTTCACACTAGAGGATTAAGAAAAACGGCAACTACGTTTTGTTTTTCCACCACTTGTGTGTATGATAGTAGTACAGTTATCACTGATTAGTTGATCTACTGCAGCTCACACAGATTTTAACTAAAGCAGCTAATAAACAATACATTTTGCGACTATTTATCAAAATTCCATTCCATTTTTTTTTACATTTTTGTCTAATGTTTTTTAAACATTGTTTTTATTTCGAAAATGTTGAATATTCTCCAATTTTCAAATGTTATTATATTAGTACAAAAATGCAGACTGATGCAGCTCTCACAATACCAGACCTCTAACTCCTTAGGCTCAGTGTGTATCTCCGCTCCTCCCAACAGCACTGCCAAAGTTACATGATTTTGAATATACTGTAGCCCCTACCGCACACAATATTTCATTATTCTTGTGCATGTCAAATCACCACTAGTACAGTACTATTTTATGGTAATTTAACACACGTGTATCGCCAGTGAAGTTAAATGGTAATTTTGCAATTACTGTATTGCTAGTGATGTTTAATGCTGATATATATGAGTTAACATATTAATATGTATCACTCGGAGTTTTTAACTCTGGGTTAACGCTTTTTGGGTGTATGTAGATGAGCTGAATATCGCAACCCACTTATGATACGCGAGTCTTAGTACATACAATGGAATTAAGAATAAATATTGCTTCAAAACCAATTTTTTATAACGCAGCAATAGTAAATTAGTAAATCCAGACCAGTAATGGGATAATAATTCTTTTTATCACGCTGAACTTGTTTCATTCTATTTATTTATTTATAAAATATTTTACCAGGAAGTAATACATTGAGAGTTACCTCTCGTTTTCAAGTATGTCCTGGGCACAGAGGTAAGACAAATAATACATGGTTACAAATACAGTTACATAAATGAACAGGGTATACATTATATCCAAGACATTGCATGCACAGTTAAAGAAAATATATATTATGGGCGTATGAAACAGTTACAGACCAGATTAAAATGTGAGACAGCTTTAGATTTGAAAGAACTTAAACTGGTGGTGGATGTGAGAGTCTCCGTTAGGTTGTTCTAGTTTTGGGGTGCACGGTAAGAGAAGGCTAAAGTGCTAAAGTGAGAATATTTCGTTTGAAGAAAAAAAATATTGGGGTGTAAACCTAATTGTTTTATTGTTAAAACAAATTCGCTACATACCTGAAACATTCTGTAACTGCCTATAATAGGTCTGGGAAGAAATCCAGATCGTTTTTCTGATCAGCATCTCTGGCAATAGTAATCTGTAACACTAATGGGCTCGATCCCATCAGAGGTTTAACTATGTTTAAGTCGCCCTTTGACCTGACCCTGCCCTAAACAATAGCTTTCTGGGTGCGCTAAATGGCCACATCTTGCCAGTTGCTGCCAAATTAATGAGCCCATGTCATTTTTAGTTTACAGTTCACTCATAGAGCGATCAAGTGGAAAATGAGCCTGAGATTGTTAAAGAAACTTGCACACATTTTCAAAGATTATGCTCCCTGTTCTTTAGAAGTCTCTAATCATCCACCAATGTCTTCTGAAAACTCTATGGGGATCATTCACTAACATTAAAAAGTCAAGCACATGTTTCTTGTGCTTGTCAAACATAATTCACTAAATGATTTCCCGGCCCTTTTTCACGCACAGATGCGTGCTGTGGGGGTCTCTGTGATGGAACATTCTTAATTGTAAAAACAATGATAAGAGGCACGTTTTATGTAGCAATAAAGGGTATGATGTACTAACTCTATATTTAAAGTAGCCTGCCCATTTATTGTTTCTTTTAGAATAGTTTTTTTTTTAAGTAACCCTGATTTTGATGTTAAATAAAGAAACTAAAGATGGCTGAGTTTGGGGGGGTTTAAATTTAAACCTGCATCTGACTTGTCTCATTACACCAGCGTGTCTATTGTACCCTAATAACAGCATTCATTTACCTTGGGGTGTATTATTTACTTAGATAGGCAGAGTCTATTGCAGCATCTGATGTGTCTCTACTCCAGCACGTCTACAGCAGTCAGACAGTCCCAGTTGCCGATTAACCTCACATGTCATTTTTGCACCTCAGAGGAGAATACTTGTATAGTGGCTGTGTGTGCCCAGTGAGGGGGACAGCATTTACCATCCAACCAGTCCCTGTACCAATGTATGTGCTCCCGACAGTCAGTTACAGTTGGGGCATTATGCTTGGTGGGGGAAACAAACCTAATTCCGTATAATAATCTCTGTAGGTATGTAGAGGAAGGATTTTTCTCACTTTGACAGACTGTAAAATAATTGCAAAAATGATTGTGTAATCTACTAACACCAAATGAAGTCGCAAAATAGGAAGTGAGTTCAGACCGTGCCAGCCTCAGTCAGGTCAAACCACTCATCAAACTTCTTGAAAAGTAGCCCTAATCTGTGAGGGAGGGGTGGCATGACCTTCTTCTTGAAAAGTAGCCCTGATCTATGAGGGAAGGGCGGCATGACCTTCTTCTTGAAAAGTAGCCCTGATCTATGAGGGAAGGGCGGCATGACCTCCTTCTTGAAAAGTAGCCCTGATCTATGAGGGAAGGGCGGCATGACCTTCTTCTTGAAAAGTAGCCCTGATCTATGAGGGAAGGGCGGCATGACCTCCTTCTTGAAAAGTAGCCCTGATCTATGAGGGAAGGGCGGCATGACCTTCTTCTTGAAAAGTAGCCCTGATCTATGAGGGAAGGGCGGCATGACCTCCTTCTTGAAAAGTAGCCCTGATCTATGAGGGAAGGGCGGCATGACCTCCTACTTGAAAAGTAGCCCTGATCTATGAGGGAAGGGCGGCATGACCTCCTACTTGAAAAGTAGCCCTGATCTATGAGGGAAGGGCGGCATGACCTCCTACTTGAAAAGTAGCCCTGATCTATGAGGGAAGGGCGGCATGACCTTCTTCTTGAAAAGAAGCCCTGATCTATGAGGGAAGGGCGGCATGACCTTCTTCTTGAAAAGAAGCCCTGATCTATGAGGGAAGGGCGGCATGACCTCACAAGGCCTGTGCAACTTTCATTATGGAACTAGAGAGAGTGCAGAGAAGAGCCACCAAATTAATAAAGGGGATGGACAATCTAACTTATGAGGAGAGGCTAGCTAAATTAGATTTATTTACATTAGAAAAGAGGTTTCTAAGAGGGGATATGATAACTATATACAAATATATTCAGGGACAATACAAGAAGCTTTCAAAAGAACTATTCATCCCACGGGCAGTACTAAGGACTCGGGGCCATCCCTTATGGTTGGAGGAAAGGAAATTCACCGGCAACAAAGGAAAGGGTTCTTTACAGTAAGGGCAGTTAAAATGTGGAATTCATTACCGATGGAGACTGTGATGGCAGATACAATAGATTTGTTCAAAAGAAGGTTGGACATCTTTTTAGATGGGAAAGGTATACAGGGATATACCAAATAAGAATACATGGGAAGGATGTTGATCCAGGGATTAATCCGATTGCCAATTCTTGGAGTCGGGAAGGAATTAATTTTTCCCCTTAATGGGGTTTTTTGTTTGCCTTCCTCTGGATCAATAAGTAAGTATAGATATAGGATAAAGTATCTGTTGTCTAAATTTAGCATAGATTGAACTTGATGGACCAACGTCTTTTTTCAACCTCATCTACTATGTAACTATGTAACTATCTGTAGATTGTTTTTTGAGAGAAACGCTTTAATTTGTCTCAGCCGATGGATTTGGAAGTAACAGTTCTTCACAATAGGTGCAATATGAGGCTGCTCAATTATGTTTTTATCAATAATAGTTCCAAAGCTTCTCACCTTCTCTTTCTTTGGGATGGTGGAGTTATTTATTTTTAGATCGTTGAAGGCGTTCCTCAAAGCATTTGTTTGTGATTTGGGGCCTATCAGGAGCAGCTCGGATTTAGAGGCATTAAGTTGTAGCCAATTCAATGCCATCTATTTATGTCCCAAAGGCAATTATAAGAGCGTTCACCATGATGATAGGATCATAGGAGATGTCCGAGATCAACTGGATATCATTTGCATACTGATGGAACTGAATTTGTTTTCAACTAATAATGTTCCCTAGGGCTTTAACATATATATTGAATGGAACCGGGGAGATGGCAGATCCCTGAGGGGCGCCACAAATCACATGGGATTGTGTTTGAAGATTTCTCTTTGAGGGTGACTTTCTTAGTGACTAAGGTCACTAAGAAAGGACTGGAAACAGTCCAGCACTTTGCCTCTCAACCCAACATCCGATTTAAGTCTGGTCAGCAAAAGAGTGTGATCGATTGTGTCAAAAGCCGCACACAGGTCGCAGCGGTGCCCCTTTTGTCTATAGTGTCGAACACGACGTCAGTGACACCTATCAGATTCGTCTCAGTGCTGTAATTTTTTCTCAATCCAGATTGATAGGAGTCCAACAGATTAATTCGGGTTAGGTGGTTCAGTAACTGTTTTAGGGCTAGTTTTTCAATGATTTTAGCTAAAAATGGAATGCTAGAAATAGTTCAGTAATTATCTGCGTTCAGTGGATCTATGGAGGGTTTTTTAATAGAGGTAGAACAAATGCTTCCTTTAATGAGGTTGATAAAAATCCTGAAGATGAGAGATTTGGAATTTTTAGAATGGAAAGGTCCAGATCTAACATCGCTTCTTTTATTACCCAGGTCAAAAAAAGGTCTTCTGGACAGCTAGATGGTTTGATCCCTCTGATCGTGATAAGGAGCTCATCCATAGAGATAGATTGTGCAACAAGAAAGTTAAGCACAAACTTAGTATCACCAAAAAGTGTAACATACCGTAATGAAAATCGGTCAATATTGACGTGAAATCAAGTAAAATAGGGGAAAATAGTGAAAAAAAAATCACCCTACAGAATAGTTGCAGCTGATTCAGGAGATGTTTCCCAAGATCTCCTAGGGTAGATAGCACAGGACTTCACAGTGCAAAGACTATCCGTGATTCATGAAAAAGAAAAAAATGGACATAGTGCAAATGTGCTAATAGCAAAGATGAAAAAGCTGAAAACATTTTTTTAAATGACCACTCACGTGTTGGTTGGTTACATCAGGAGTATACAAATAAATCTGATCAGGATCTCAGTGTGATAAAGTGTGTCTGGACCTCCCAATTTCATAGAAGAGAGAAAAGATGAACATAGTATAGACCAATTTTATAAGAAAAATACAAGTGAGCAGTGAGCTCAAACAACTCACATGCTCCCAATGTTAAAACAGCATTGTGACTACTCTGGATCCTGCAGTAGCGGCGTCCCGATCAGTCACTCGAGCGTTAACCAAATTATTTCCTCTGTTGCTCTGTCACGCTTACCGATTCCGGGTTGATGACGCGTTCAGCAGCAGAGATGCAAGCAGAAAAAACTCCATGGCTTCTTTTGATGTACAGGGGACTGCAGCAGATGGCAGATGCAGGTAAGGGACCACACTACGCGTTCCACTCAAACAGGTGTGAGCTCCCTCAGGGATGCATTGGTGATAGTGATAGATTGGAAAGTACTCCACCTAGTTTTAGTCAGTTCGACTGTGGAAATATCAGGTTTGTGAGTTGATAGTTATGAGGCTGAAATTTGATTTTGTGCCTTTGGAGGAGAACGCCTGTTGAAAAGTATGTGGTGGAATTTCTACAGGACTTGAGGCTTTGTTTAAGCAGGCCAGCTCAAGCAAAGGGTCGACGACTTTGAATAGTTCCCGCGAATTATTACTTAACATTTTTTGGCCTCTATAACAGCTTTGACATTTTTTCCTGTTAAGTCTAAGATAAGTAAAGTTAGGGGGCATTTATCTTTAGCCCATCGCTTTTATGGCGGACGCAGGTTAGATCTCTGAATTCTCAACTCTTTAGAAAACCAAGGGTCTCCTGTATGTTGTTTGTGGGATAGCAATATTTTTAAGCAATAATATCAAGAGTAGCAGTAGCTGAAATATTGAACGCCAAAATTATAGAGGAAGTATTGTGAACAGAGTGAGGAATCAGGGAGCATTTGCTTCTATCCCTTTAAGATGACATCACTTCAGCAATAAAAAATGGAAGCTATCATAAGGTCCATCCACCAAACAG
Source organism: Ascaphus truei (assembly GCF_040206685.1). Taxonomy (NCBI): domain Eukaryota; kingdom Metazoa; phylum Chordata; class Amphibia; order Anura; family Ascaphidae; genus Ascaphus; species Ascaphus truei. The sequence goes on along the minus strand of NC_134483.1, from coordinate 92,693,469 downwards.
ATTGGTGGATGTACCATGTGATGCCTTTCCTTTTTTGGATTGATGGGATGTCACCAAAAAGGGAGGGAGGGAGCATGCAACTTGATTGGCTGGCTTCCCTTCCTTTTTGGGGACATCACTCAAAAAAGGAAAGGCATTACATGACACATCCACCAATCTAATTGGTGCATGTACCATGTGATGGCTTCCATTTTTTTGCTGAAGTGATGTCATCTTAAAGGGAGGAAAGCATATGCTACCTAATTTTCTGTTTTTCCTCCCTTTAAGATGACGTCAATCGGATTGGTGGATGTACCATTTGTCAGTCAAATGTGACATTACAGGCCGTTCATAAGGTCTGTCAGTCTCCTTTGACCCCAAGAAGCTGTCAGATCAACATCTCCTGGACCTGTTGGAGAAGAAAGAAGAGACAAAAGAAGAGAAGAAAGAAGAGAAGAAAGAAGAGAAGAAAGAAGAGAAGAAAGAAGAACTACTCACCGGAGACTCCTCTTCAAGCAAATGTGCATCATGGACTTCTTCGCATCATGCTGCTGAGGACCTTTGCATCGTGCGGCAAGAGTTGGTGCTGCTGTTGAATGAGGAGGATGAATCTTCATCCTGTCAAAAGTAATAAACACATTGATTGTATTTTATTTAAATGTTTATTTTTATTTATTTAAATGTTATGAATTTTATTTTGTGGTTGTTTTCTTTTACAGGTTGCCCATTTATTGCCACTATGGCAATCTATGCCTATATTGTGGGCATGGTTTACCACAGTGACAATCAATGGATTTAATGACTACTATATAATGAATTGTACTGTTATGTAAATGTTATTTTATTGTGTATTTGTTTTGCAAACAAATGGGCAAATGTGCTATTTGCCATTTTTGACTACTAGTGCTTTTGTCCATTTGTATGTGTGGTGGTGGGGGTAGATGGGGTGGGGGATGCAGGTACTTGCCCTGGGGAGGGTGTTTAGGCCTCCCAGATGGGTAGCAGGTGGGGTTAACCCAGTACGTACGTACATACGTACGTACGAACCACATTAATTTCAGCCCCGGGGACCCCCTGCTTCCCGAGTTACAGGCCCGGGTCAGGGGTGCCGGTATCTCTCTGCTATGTTTAAATCTCCTGCGTCACGTGACCGGGACATTTAAACTTTGCAGACAGAATTTAGAAAAAAGACAGAGCTAAAGACACTACTGAGATGAGCGTTATGGCATTTTTTATAATGAACAGTTTCTGACTTGCAATATCTTTCTGAATCTCGTGATAACACAAATGTCAGACCAGTCGGTAGGTCATGCCAAACCGTTCAATATGGCAGTGATTTTATCGAAGCTACTTGAATAGGCCCCTAAGACTCTGCAAATTACATATTTTGCATTTCTTTTGGTGGTGGCAGCAGATTAAAAATATATTGTGACAGATTGAGGGGGGGATATAATTCATTTGAGGGAACTTTACGGAATGTGAAAAGTGGGTCAGTTAGAAAGCTGTGTATTAACCCTTGTCCCATATGCAACTCACATGCTCACAGGGGTGCCGTACGTGACATTTACTAATGCTAGTTATATAAAAATACACACAATTCTGTTTTACGTTAAAATATATCAATCAGGTGACCAATCATCAAGATGCAATACGTCAAACTTAAGTTTAAACAACCAACTATACATCATACGTACTGTATGAAGTAACATAACGACCTTCTTGATACAACACATACAAATTTAAGAAGGTTTGTAAAACTCTTTGAAACTAAAATTTTGATGCACAAAAAAATAAAAAAATTCAAATATGAGCTTAGTACATAGGCCCCAGTGTCTCTTGTTGCTGATTGGCATCAACAGTTGTTCACATTTTTTATTAATATTTTTGCTAATAATCAACCAGATTATTTTAGCTACCATAAATAGGAAGCAAAAACGACCTCAGATTATAGGATTTTGCTTTCTTTCAACTCCATTTTCCCCTGTAATTCTTACCTAAAACCAACCCACTTTAGGCAAAACCAAACCAATGCAAAAAGTCTGCATTGGTTTTTAGAGCAGCTTCTACCTCACTGTAAAAGAACTCCAACTACATTCTATTTGAATTACTAGATTCTACACACCTTTGCCCTGCCTTGTATTTCTGCTACAATCTCCAGCTATACTCAATTCACATATTGCACTTGTAACCCTTTTTCCCCTACCCAATCTCACATGCGGTCTCCTAACTAGCCCTCTGGTTACATGGGTCTTGTTGGTGCATACCTGCTAGGAACAGGGGGCCCTGAGTCTCCCACGATGACATGGGGGATAACAGGACAGGCTTCTGGGTTGTGCCCTAATTCTTCTTACTGATGCAGTGCCTCCATCTTGTGCCGCCCCCAGTGCTGTGGGGTGGAGTATCTGCAAAAGAGTTATGTTCCCCTCTTCCCAATATACTCCACTCTCAGGCAGGAGGTATAGGTAAAAAGCAGATGGTCTTTAGTAAATCTTCTCTGTTCAGCAGCAGTCTCTCACACACAGCAGACAGAAGGTATTCACCCTCAGGATGTCCCTGAACTCACTCCTGATCAAGGGCCTCAAGAGTGGTTCCTGCTTTTCCCCTACCCTCTTTTAGGGTAGGAGGTATGGGATTACCCCCAGACTCCCCTAGGGGAGACTTCAAGACTTCAAGCTTACCAGAGCCCTGGCAGCTTATCACGGGTACCCGGTCTCTCTCAATGGTAGAGACCAACTGACTAAATGGAAGGAACAGCACAGTAAGCAGCTCCAACAGGCACCACCCCTGTGTCTTCTAATTGGACACAGGCCCTGATGACACTGCCTTCACTGACTCACTGCACTGCATGAGGTGGGGAAACCCCATAAATACTCCTGGCAAACCTGCCCTTACCAGGTATTATTGCACAGGAGGAGGACAGAATAATAGCCCAGACCTACCAGGGCTTTACTCTCTTCTCAGGCTGTCTTATTCATACCTGAATCCTTTCTCGCTGCTGTCACTTTAGTCCATGAACAAGATCCCTCTCTCTAAACCGATTAGAAATTCACCTTTTTTTAACGAGGCACTTTAACAGCATGGACACCGCAATGATGGAACCACCCCTCCCTCGTCATAGCCATTTATTATTCTGGGAAATCTCCAACACACATGGCAATATATAAAATAGTAACAGTATTTTACTTCATTGCATACCTGCAAAAACGCTACTGTTATTTCAGCTTGTGAAGTGAGACTCTACTGTATAGTGAGTGATAACAGTGATGAAAAGGTTGGAATGCTTTAGCAAGTTCATAGCAGTTGAAGAAGCACATGACTGATGGATAGTGGTGTGGGGTTTATTTTTTGCAACCACTGATTTTTGTCTATGACTTGATTGTTTGGGAAGCGATTATTTGTTAGACCTAAGGCTCATCTATAAAATGGCAGTTACCGTGTGGTATCATCCATTTACTTGAATGAGCCGTTACTGGGTTACGTGAATAGGGCCCTTAATTACCGGTTGATTTGTAATTTAAATGCTGCATAAGCAAGCTGACTTGATTATTTTCCCATCCCCAGAGTAACTGTTGAATGATATGAGCCAGTTCCTATTATACATCTGCAAGAATAAATACACTCCACTAATCCAGCATTGTTCCACATGTACACTTGATTGATTACAACCTATTTATTCTCTTTCTCCAAGATTTTTCCAGCTCTTTTAAAAGATTTATGGATATGATCTTTTGTAAGTTTCTACAAGAGTAGAATACTCCTACTTTTTTATTTTTATTTTGCCAAAGATGAAAAAATAGAAATGCACCAATAATTCTTTTTGCCATTCTGAAAGTAACCCTCTAAGGGTTACTGCAATATAAAAAGTCTAGTGCAGACTATTTTTAGTAGCCATACTTTACTAGTCCTGGAGAGCGGTACACTTGTTGCAGGTTGTCGATACCTAGTTTCAGTGGGCCAAGATAATAGTTCTTCGGCAGTTTTACACAAGCTTTCAAGACCTTCCAAATCTCTTTTTAAGGTGTAAACGTGTTACAGAAATAAAGTAAAGGGAAATAAGTTACCTTATAGGGCAATAGCAGGAGGTGGAATGAACCTCTAAGGTAGGTGCTACACACCCCGTAGACTAGCGCAACATGTGAGGTTTCTCTTTTTAATTAGGATTATGCTTCAATACATTTTTGTTATTTTTGCAAGCAGCCTCCAGTTCTCTTTTGCATTCAGCAGGGCTCCCAGCTCTCTCTGCATTTCCACTCTACCTTATAGGGCAGTTGTTAAATGAGGACACCAACTATTTTATCCGCTCTTACCACATAGCCCTTTGAAAGGTAGGTTTTGCTCATTGCCTCGTTGCTACCTACTGCTCTATTGTTATTTTATTTGCAAGGTGTCAACTTCACTCATGCAACATGCAAAAGGACAAGAAAAGCAATAAAACGTACAACATTACAACATTAACGATATGCTGGTGTAATGGGTAGGAATGGAGGGCCCTGCCCATTAGTATCTTACAAATCTAAAAGTAAGAGGAAGGGGGGAATACAAGGAGTAGTGGGCAGGAATGATGTGGCCATGAAAACACTGGGTGGGGGCAATGGCATTGAGTGACACGTGCTATGGTAATTGGTAAAGACATATAGAAAAAGAGCGTGGGTATTGTGAATGTCTTCCTTACAGTAGTGAATGTGCGGATGGTGGAGGAGTGTGTCACTTGGCATTGAGTTCCACAGACAAGGGGCAGTCCAGCAAACACCTTTAAGGAAGTTGTGGAACGTTATGAGGAAGGAAGGTTTTGGCAGAAAAGAAAGGGCACGTACGCTCTCTATTCTTGGAATAGCAAGATACAGTACAATACAGGACAATTGTTATCATATAGCGGTAGGAGAATGTCTGAATGTAATTTCTCTCTCTCTTATATATATATATATATATACACACATACACACATCTTCCTCAGTTTCTCTCCTACTTGATTCTTGAACTCCATTCTAACAAGCTCCTTCCTCATACACTAGTCTATCTTCATGAGGCTTGTCTAGAAAATTCACTTCTTCTGGCTAGTCTTCAAAACTTTGCCCGTACATAACTTATGCCTCCAATAGGTTCCATCATTGAAAAACAGAAATATATATATAAACTGTTTTAGCCATAGATTCCTGTGTTAATCAGTATTGTCGACCTGAGGAAGAGAGAAGTCTCAAAAGCTTGTCCTATGACATAAATTGTTAGTCCAAATAAAAAAGGTATCACCTAGTACTGAATAACTCATTTATTCTGCACTATTGCAACTGAACTAACACGGCTATTTCCGTTATATACAGTGTTCGACAATCCTATACATTTACACGCCTGGGGCGGGTGGATTTAACCCCCGGGCGAGTAACTATTGGCCCAAGCAGCACACGTGTTTTGTTTTTTTAAATTTTCCCTGCTCGCGCTAAATTTCCCTGCTCGCGCTGGCTGAAAAAAAAAAAAAACTCCCTACCTGACTGCTGATTGGTGCGCGTTCCCAGGCTTTGTGGGCGCGTGGCCAGGCTCTATATGAGCCAGCCCCCAACGAGCAGCCATTCTTTTCCCCATGGAGGATGGAGGACACAGTAAGTATTATCTGTGCCTTCCCCCACCTCCCTCCCCTCCCTGGCGCTTCCCCCCCCCCCGCTTCCCCCCGGTCCCGCGTCAAAGAGCGCGCCGGGTGATGGGAGCGGGGGATGCCCCCTCATGTCCCCGCTTCCTCCCGGTCCCGCGTCAGGGAGCGCGCCGGGTGATGGGAGCGGGGGATGCCCCCTCATGTCCCCGCTTCCCCCGCTTCCCCCGCTTCCCCCGGTCCCGTGTCAGAGAGCGCGCCGGGTGATGGGAGCGGGGGATGCCCCCTCATGCCCCGCTTCCCCCCCCCGCTTCCCCCCGGTCCCGTGTCAGAGAGCGCGCCGGGTGATGGGAGTGGGGGATGCCCCCTCATGTCCCCGCTTTCCCCCCCCCCCCGCTTCCCCCCGGTCCCGTGTCAGAGAGCGCGCCGGGTGATGGGAGCGGGGGATGCCCCCTCATGTCCCTGCTTCCCCCCGGTCCCGCGTCAGGGAGCGCGCCAGGTGATGGGAGCTGGGGATGCCCCCTCATGTCCCCGCTTCCCCCCCGCTTCCCCCCGGTCCCGCGTCAGGGAGCGCGCCGGGTAATGGGAGCGGGGGATGCCCCCTCATGTCCCCGCTTCCCCCCCCCTGCTTCCCCCCCCCCCCGCTTCCCCCCGGTCCCGCGTCAGGGAGCGTGCCGGGTGATGGGAGCGGGGATGCCCCCTCATGTCAGGTCAGTCAGTCACCCCTGCCCCAGTCAGTCAGTCACCCCTGCCCCGGTCAGTCAGTCAGTCACCCCTGCCCCGGTCAGTCAGTCACCCCTGCCCCGGTCAGTCAGTCAGTCACCCCTGCCCCGGTCAGTCAGTCAGTCACCCCTGCCCCGGTCAGTCAGTCAGTCACCCCTGCCCCGGTCAGTCAGTCAGTCACCCCTGCCCCGGTCAGTCAGTCAGTCACCCCTGCCCCGGTCAGTCAGTCAGTCACCCCTGCCCCGGTCAGTCAGTCACCCCTGCCCCGGTCAGTCAGTCACCCCTGCCCCGGTCAGTCAGTCAACCCTGCCCCGGTCAGTCAGTCACCCCTGCCCCTCTCTCTCTGGTCTCCCCCGTCTCCCCTCTCTCTGGTCTCCCCTCTCTCTGGTCTCCCCCATCTCCCCTCTCTGGTCTCCCCCGTCTCCCCTCTCTCTTGTCTCCCCCCGTCTCCCCTCTCTCTGGCCTCCCCCGTCTCCCCTCTCTGGTCTCCCCTCTCTCTGGTCTCTCTTTCTCTCCCCTCTCTTTCTCTCCCCTCTCTCTTTCTCTCTCCCCCCTCTGTATCCTTCTCTCTCCTCTGTCTCTTTTTCTCTCTCTCTCCTCTGTCTCTTTTTCTCTCTCTTTCCTCTGTCTCTTTTTCTCTCTCTCTCCTCTGTCTCTCCCCTCTCTCTTTCTCTCCCTCTCTTTCTCTCCCTCTCTTTCTCCCCCTCTCTCTCTTTCTCTCCCCTCTCTCTTTCTCTCCCCTCTCTCTTTCTCTCCCCTCTCTCTTTCTCTCCCTCTCTTTCTCTCCCCCTCTCTCTCTTTCTCTCCCTCTCTCTCTTTCTCTCCCTCTCACCTCTCTCGTTATCTCCCCTCTCTCTTTCTCCCCTCTCTCTTTCTCTCCCCTCTCTCTTTATCTCCCTTTCTCTTTCTCCCCTCTCTCTTTCTCTCCCCTCTCTCTGTATCTCCATTTCTCTCCCTCTCTCTCTTTCTCTCCCTCTCTCTATTTCTCTCCCCTCTCCCCCCTCTCTTTCTCTCCCCTCTCTCTTTTTCACCCCTCTCTCTTTCTCTCCCTCTCTCTTTCTTTCTCTCCCCCTCCCTCTCCCTCTCTCTTTCTCTCCCTCTCCTTCTCTCCCCCTCTCTCTCTTTCTCTCCCCCTCTCTCCCTCTCTCTTTCTCTCCCCTCTCTCTTTCTCTCCCCTCTCTCTTTCTCTCCCCTCTCTCTTTCTCTTCCCCTCTCTCTCTTTCTCTCCCCCTCTCTCTCTTTCTCTCTCTCTCCCTCTTTCTCTCCCCCTCCCTCCCCCTCTCTCTTTCTCTCCCTCTCCCTCTCTTTCTCTCCCTCTCTCTCTCTTTCTCTCCCCTCTCTCTTTCTCTCCCTCTCTCTCTTTCTCTCCCTCTCTCTCTCTTTCTCTCCCTCTCTCTCTTTCTCTCCCCTCTCTCGTTCTCTCCCCTCTCTCTTTCTCTCCCCTCTCTCTTTCTCTCCCCTCTCTCTTTCTTTCTCTCCCTCTCCCCCCCCCCCCTCTCTCTCTCTCCCCCCTCTCTCTCTCTCTCTCTCTCCCCCTCTTTGTATCTGGATATCTTATTTACCCTATATATCTTAACTGTCCTATACTACACCAAAATAACCTATACTGCTTTCTTCCAGATCTGACTCAAGCTTCACACAGAAGACATCGGAACCCCCCCCTAACCCAGAAGACAGTTAGGGAACACATCCCCTCCAACTTATAACATTGCGGGAATGAGGTACCTGGACATTGAGGGACTGCGGATCAGGTAAGATCCCAGGCGGGATTGCAGCTTTAGATATTGTGAAGCGGGGACGTCCAGACACTGGTTAAGGTGTTCAGGAAACTAGTCATTCAAATGTGGCTTTTATTTCTAGATCCAACATTTACACACTTACTCACACACACACACGTAACAAGGACTAATTGTAGTATAATATAATAAATACATTTTTCAAAAACGAATGTTCTGACTAGGAATTTATTAAATGTATTTTATTTATATATTTTATTTTAAAGCGGGGTTGGGGCGGGGTTGGGGGCGGGACTAGGTGGCGAGTAGATTTTTTGGTTGGGCGAGTAGATTTTTGGGTGATTTGTCAAACACTGGTTATATATATATATATATATATATATATATATATATATATATATATATATATATATATATACAGTGTTCGACAAACCTATACATTTGCACGCCCCGGGCGAGTGGATTTAACATCGTGGCGAGCTCCTTTTGGCCCAAGCAGCACACGTGTGGTACTAGGTGGCGAGTAGATTTTTTTGTTTGGCGAGTAGATTTTTTGGAGATTTATCGACCACTGTGTATATATATATATATATATATATATATATATATGTGTGTGTGTATAATATATATATATATTACAGTTTCCAAAAAAATTGAATGGCAGTTCATTTTAAACTATTTTTTCCTTATGCACATTTAACAGAGATTACATGAGGAGATGCTTCGAAACATTGAACAGTTTCCACAATAATGTCAGTTGCATAATATTCACCGTTCATCACCTTTCTAAAAGCGTTCTGCTGTTTGAATTACATTACTGCAGGAAATCTATTTTTCGAAAAATCCAGATGTATGGCCAGTAAAAAGGTTGTGGAAATACTGATTCTCTCCTATAAATCAATAATTCTAAGGTCTGGAGGCTCAGATTTTTGAACATGACATTTTATAGCAGTGATTTTACACCGGAGTTTTCTGAGAACTTTCCCAAATTCCCAAATTAAAGTCAAGTCCGCACCTAGTTGATGAATAGTTCACTTAAATAAAATTGAGGTTGTATATCAAGATTTCCCAAATTGGTACAAAAACAATCAAACAGTTATATCAACAAAGGAAATTTCAATTGTGATCAATGTGATGTTTTTTTCTTTGACCCTTTAATTACCTGAATGTCTAATGGCATAGTGCATACAAATTATAATAAGGTACAATGAGCTTTGTACTATTGTGTACAGTGTAGAATCTCTTGAAATCATGCCGTATCATATTATACACTTGTAGCACTTTGATTAATTGTAACAACCTTCAATAGATAATTTCCTCTTTAAAAGAGTAGTCACATTCTCCTTTTAAAGAAGGTTGCATCAGGATCAAATTAAACACAATAAATAGCTGTTGTTCATACTTTAACGTAGCATATCATCAGAATGAGCTCTTTGGTTCCAAAGAGGAAATCATGATTTAGGTTTATAAAAATACTGAAAGATAGGAAATTCTATACTAGTTTATAGGTATTGTGCCTTTTGTGTGTCACCAGAACACAAGATAGTAATTAAGTGTGTCCATGGGTACTACCAACCTGAACATTCCAACTTTGAAAAGGGCAAAATATGAGTCACAAAACACCCAACAGATTATGACTTTCATCAAGGTATCTTGGAACAATTAGCGACCATTTAATTCCAAAAACTTGAAGAAGGTCTCAATTAAGACCACAAAACATTGGAACAATAAACAGTGAGCTTTTCATTTGGGAATCTGTTGGTTTCCCTTGGACTTTTTTTGTAATTAAAGTAGAGGTTCGCCCCAAAAAGGCTGCAGAAGTATCACAACCAGGGCTGTCCCAGTGTAGAACTGCAGCACTTATATACCAACGAGTTTGACCGAAATATACTTTTTAAAAGAAAATATAGTTGGGCTTTTGAAACATGGCAACTGATGGGAGTTCCTCAGTTACCCTTACTGACTAGCTTGCTATCACCTTCCTGTTGTCTGCTGCAGATGGACAATCTCTGGGGGTTCCCTGGTATAGAATAAAAGGGATCTAGCAATTAAGGTCGACTCGGTCCAAACGATGCCAAAGTAAAAAATAAATCAATATGTGGCATATGTTTTTTTTAAGAGCTAAAATATTTTTGAATGTGTCACAAGAATTTTAAGTTTCGGTATGGCAAAGGTTCAGTGAGTGCATCTGTATTGCGGTAATGGAGGTGGTTGGTTGCACCTGCATGGATAATCAGCTCAGTAATTACTTGTACAGTACTGTATGTCACAGATCCTCTCTATGTGTTATTTTAGAGAGCCATGTCCCTGTTTATTCAGCTTACGTAACAATTTAATTGGAATTTACACAGCTGGTAAATACATAATTAAGGCCACCTCCAGAGCTGATCTTCAATATTGCTTTGTAAATTGCTGCAGGAGTCTCCTACAAGGAATATTGTGATAGAGTTTCGCTGAGATAAACTGGTATAACAGTCTGCTGGGAGGGCAGGGTCAGAAGTGAACATTGAAATATAGTCAGAATATTTTCAAAGTCTTATTACAAATAACTTGGGCCCCCATTTAATATGCTGTAAAACTCCTTCTCTTTTCAGCCTTCTAACCTCATGAAGACATTATTATTATTATTTCTGTATGAAGTTTCATTAATGCATTGTATGATAACGTCCTTGCTTCCTGCTATATCTCTGTGACAGATGCAGCAATATCTTATTCAATCAGTGGTATGCTAGCAATCTTCAGGGCTTTCAAAAAAATAATTTGTATTGTAGTTGTGCCCATTGGCATGTCCATGAGCTTACCCTTAAACTTACCTAAGAGAATGGAAAACATGCAAACAGGCATCACAGACCTAAGATCTCATTATTTCTTCAGTTGAATAATAATACTGTCATCACAATACTTATTTCAATTTTGTTGAAAGTATAGGTTTGCATGATCTTGTATTATTAATCATATATTATTGTGCTGAAGAGTGACGGAAGGTAGGATTTTAATCAGAAGGTGTCCCCATACACCACCTCAACCTCAGGAGAAATCCGCAGAACCATTGTAAACAGGTAATCAGTCCATGTCACCCTTTTTTTAACCCACTTGCTCAGTATCTACTGGATAATACCAAACACTTCTGTGCTGCCGTTCAATAACACTTAAAGAATTGCCTCCTTCTATGTTGTGAACAAGCAGAAGGACATTTAAGATCTTTAATCTTGCAAGTTCCCGGAGAGTTATTCCCACATAGTGTTCCATTAGCACTGTCTAAATTCTTGTAGATTGCAGGCTTACCAAAAGAGGAATGTGTAGGAGTAGCTAAATTATGTTATATGTCTGAAGATAAAGAGACAATGCAATTATTATTATTATAGTTGATTTATACAGGTCTAATATATTCTGCAGCACTCTACAATGTGGGGACACAATGATATACATGAAAATAATAGAATTACATACCAAATAAGGACAAATAAGCGCAAACAGATGAAAAAGTAACGAGGGCCCTGCTCGTGAGAGCTTCCAATCCAGAGTGAATAGGGGCAATGTTGAAACAAAAGTAAAGTGGTTGCTCATTGTGGGACTGAGTATGCCTCAGGATGGAGTTTGGTCCAGCCTCCGTGTTGGTCCCATTAAGGTGTGGAGTTGTGAGTTTTAGGGGGTGTCCGAAAAGATGGAGTTAGGTCCAGCTGTACAGCTAGTCCCAATAGAATTACGAGGGTGTATGTTAGGGGGATGTCAGATAGGCTTTCTTAAAGGCGCTCTTAAAAGTATGAAAGCTGAGGGAGAGTCCGATGGTGCGTGTTGGGGGATTCCAGAAAATGGATGCACGTGGGAGAAGTCTTGTAGGTGGGCCTGAGAGGAGGTAATAAGGGAGGATAGACGGGGGTCATGGGCAGAATGGAGCGTGGTATATAAGGGAAAATTTGGAGACAAGTGCTGGCATGTAAGGGGGGGAGGGGGAGAATTGTTGAGTGTTTTGTAAATCAGAGCTAGGGTTTTTGTAATTCTAGAGGATATGGGAAGCCAGTATAGGGAGGTGCATAGTGGAGCAGCAGATGTTGAGCAGTGAGTAAGGTAGAGAAGTCTGGCAGAAGCATTTTGGATGGATTGGAATTGGGACAGGCAGACAAGGGGAATGCCAACTAGGCGAAGGTTGCAGTAGTTAAGATGGGACAAAATGAGTGAGTGGATTAGTATTTTAGTTGCGTCATGATGACTGAGAAAGGAACATATTCTAGCAATATTTCGTAAGTGGAGATGACAGAACTTAGTGAGGAATTGAATATGAGGAATTAAATAGAGGGCAGGGTCTAACATGACCCCTAGGCAGTGGGTTTGGTGTGTTGATGAGATTGTGGTATTATTGTCAGTGAGGGAGATTTGGGGTTTTGGGGTTATAGTGGGTCAAAGATTATTCATTCTGTTTTGGACATGTTAAGCTTCCCGTAATGATGGTACATCTAGGAGGAGATTGTAGAGAAACAGTTGGGGACACAGGACAGGAGATAGGGGAGGAGATCAGGGGAGGAGAGGTAAATGAGGGTGTGATCAGCATAAGGATGATACTAAAAGCCAAAAGAGTATTAGTTCACCAAGAGAAACGGGTATAGAATGAGAAAAGCAGAGGGCCAAGGACACAGGCTTGTCGGACCCCGACAGAAAGTGAGAGTGAAGAGGAGGAGAAGGAAACATTGAATGAGAGGTTGAATAGGTAGGACATGAACCAGGAGAGGGTTGCGTCATAGAGGCCAATCAAGTGGAGAGTGTGCAGGAGAAGGGGGTTATCAGCATTGTTGAAGGGAGCAGGGAGATCAAGGACAATTAGTAATGACCCTTAGTAGATCATTGGCTACTTTTGTTATTGCTGTCTCAGTAACGTGTAGAGCAGGGGTGCGCAGACTTTTTTTTCTCCGTCATCACTGGCGTTATTTGACGTCACAACATCATGTGACATCATGTTGCCATGGCAATATGTTGTTGTTTGACTCCGCGTTATCATGGCGATGCGTTGTCAGAACCCGCCTCAAAGAAGGTAAGAGACATACAGAGGCCTCTTGCACTCCCCCGGCATTTTGTTTTAATTTTGTGGGGAAGAGCGCGGGACCTCTGTAAGTGCATTACCCCCTCCAGAAAATGTCGCTCTCCCCTGGTGTAGAGCAGGAGTGCGCAAAGTTTTGGAGCTGCGCCCCCCCTGAGCGAAAGCCTCAGCACTTGCGCCCCTCTTTCTGTGACCCGGCTTCAAATGATGCTGTGGGTCATGTGACGTCACGTGACCCTGCAGCAACATTTGACGCACGTTACCATGGAAACACGTACGTCACATGACCCTTATATGCACTTAAATGTCACGGGGAGGAGTGCAGGGTCACTGCAACCGCTGCTCCCCCCCAACAAAATACCACGCCCCCCAGTTTCCTGTTGTAGAGGATGGAAGCCAAATTGCAATGAGTCAATCTATAACTGCTTGAAGACTTGTGCATTTTCTAGCAGAGAAATAGATGACCATCCGTTTGATAGTGCATACATATGGAATCCATGATGACATTGGTCCTTCCGTTTGGCAAAGGCATAATACCAATAAACTGGTGTCATCATTAATGTCACCAACCAACTATCCCCGTTCCCTTGATCCTAATATAATGAAAATGCAGACATTGTATACTAACGTCAGAGTATATATCTACAAATATTACAATGGAATTGATGAAACAAACAGTACAAGTGCAGACAATTATGGGAGCCATGAATGTGCTGGGGCATTGAGAAAGTGATCATGCTTGTGGTACTTTTGCTCAATCTGCTAGTAATCAAGACACTGGTTATTCAGCTGGCTCATGGCCTATTACAATGTCAAATCCCAGTGAAATGTTAATTTCACTTATGGAAACCACACAGGGAATAGATCTCAATTTCATAATAAACACGTCATGTTTGGTTTGCTTATTATTAGAAAAAAAAAGAAGAGTGCAGGTGTCTTAGTATCCCCCCCTTTTTTTAAAATAAAACCTCAGTGAAAATGAGGCCTATGACATATTCGAAGTGATAGCAGAAGGATTCAAAACATGCTATTTGTCAATAAATAATTAATACATTATTATTTATATAAACAGCGGCTAAAAATTCCTGTATTAAATACTAAAGCTCTAAAATAGTCAAGGGAGAGTCAAAAACATACTTAAATTGTTGTCATTAGTGCTAAAAAAGCTCATGCCTTGTGCATGAAAAGTTTTCATGTCCTAGATATAACATATGTTGCCACAGTCTGCACTAGCTGCTTTTTCCTTCTGTTCACCCAAGAGTAAGCTTCGTGGTCAAAAAATGCACAGGTATTTTAATTTTGCTTTAGAAGACCTGTACAATTTACTCCAAGGGCCATTACTGTTGGTTTTTGTTCTGGTGCTTAGAGAGCATGTACATATAATAGATCTAAATAATGGCAAAATTAAAAGGCCGTGTTATAGAACAACGCTTCCTACGTTTAATTAAATACATGCTTATTTTAGATGTGACCTTTATCAACAAATTGCTATTCATTACTCTTAACCATTGGGCTACCCTTATGACGTTACCTGAACGTAACAGGATCCAGCCCTCTACAGACTCTTATGATGTTTAGGAAACATCATGTGACTTTTGCTCATTATCTATGATAAGGTAGTGTCTACTGCTTAGATTAAACGAAAGTGAACGAGACACCCCTTCCGTTGGCGTCACTAAGGCTTCGAGCAGCGACTATATTATTGCCACCCCAAGTGCTCACATGGTCACTGTCCCAGAAGTCCGCTGGCGTCAGTGTGCCAGCAGCAAGAGGTTATAGTTTAATGGTGATCAGTTTTTCAGGTTGATAAAAGGACAGAGCGCAGCTCACTATTAATATCACATGCAAAAAAACAGCAGCTATTCTATGCAGAACAAATCTTGTTACCTGACAAAACCCACCAAAAATTTCAAAAGTTGCAAAAAATATTAACAAATTTAGGGACATATTCTCAATACACCAAAGAGGACGTTTTTCAGTTGACAAAGAATATCCCCATAGACTTCAATAGTTATCTTCAGCTGAAAATGACCTGAGAAGCAGCTTCTACATATACAGAATCACCCCTTTAAGATTACAATTTGGTCGCCGAGTAAGAAATTGCGTTTGGAATTGTTATAGTGATGTTGGCCATTTTTGGACACTCATAAATGTGTAAAGTCTCCTGTTTTGCAGCTACACATTTCAGGTTCTCCCATCTGCCGTCCCAGCATATTGTTTTCCTTAATTTAAAGGGGAAAAAAAAACAATTCTGGCCTACATTTTCCCCTTGGTTTTTTTCCCCCTCTGAGCAACATGTGTTAGGATAATTTATCATTGTGTTGATTTTCTGCACACTATTTATTTTTCTGAAATAGCTGTGTGATGTATTATTTGAGTAATTAATCACAATTCACTAGCTATGATGCTAAAAACCTCTTACTGTTAGCAAAGGATCTGGTACATGCTTTAGATGCAGTGCAAACTGTAGCTCCTACTTTGAAATAATGCAACAGAGGAATCATGTTTCTTCCATGGTTAACGGGCCTCTGGGATAAAAGGGTTAGTTAGAATCAGGGATGTTAGGTTAGACTTTATCTGAACCCCGTGGCAAGCCTTATAGGTGAAATAACCATAGGTTTACTATGTTCTGCTTTGCATTTTTGACTACTGAAGCTTTAAAGTTGTTTTAGCACCTATTCCAGGTTGTATATGCACATTGTGAGTATGCACCGTATGTAGAAGTCATTAAAAGGGATTTGCGGACTTTTTGCAAACCAGGTGAAATTTGCCCACTTTCATCGAAAACATTTTTGGCAAAATCGAACGGTGTCACCAAGTGTTTTTAATCCAGACCCTGAGATATGACTTGAGGAAGATAGCGAGAAAGAGAAAGTCGTTTATGAACTTTTTTTGAAATTTGAAAATAAATTTACCATCCGAAATAGGGTAATTTGTCAAATCTTGATAAGGCAGAAAAAGAAATATGGACTATGACAGCAGATAAGAACCACCTAGTCTGATCATTTTCCTGTCCGCTGTAAAACCTCAAAACCTTTTTGTTCCTTGGATTTATTTCGTATTTAGAATTGCCTACTCCAAACATGAATTCCCTTCCTACAGTATATTATCCCCGACTAGCTCTGTTGAGAGGCTACTCCACAAATCCACCATCCTTTCTATAAAGAAGAACTACCTCACATTTCCATGACCTCTTGTTCTAGACAGAGCCTCTGACAAGGGGGAAGAGACGGGAGAACTGTCCCGGGCCCGGCTGCCGGGTCACTGTTGCCTCTCTCCCCTGCTGCTGTTCGGCCTCCCGTGTAGGCCCCATCCTGGCAAGAGGTGTGTGTGTATGTGGGGGTTATATGTATGGGAGTGGTTATTATGTGCATGGGGGGGGGGGGGGGTATGTGTATTGGGTAGGCGGTGTTTATTATTTGTATGGGTCTGGGGTTATTATGTGAATTGGGGGGTTATTATGTGTATTGGCAGGGGGAATTTTGTGAATTGGGGGGGGTGGATATGTGTAACGGGGGTGGGGGGGCATTAAGTGTATTCGGGAGGCTTATTAGGTGTATTGGGGTGCACTTATGTGTAATTTGGTGTTATCTGTATTGGGGAGGGGGATATGTGTATTGGGGAGGGGAGGAGGGTTATGTGTATTGGGGGGATTATATGTATATGGGGAGGGGTTATGTTTATTGGGAGATGGGAGGGGTAATGGGTATTGGGGAGGGTTATTAAGGGCAGGGCTGTGGGAGAGGGGGGTGGGGGCATGGGAGTGAGAGAGGTGGAGGCATGGGAAAGGGAAATAGAAGTGGGGGCATGGGAGAGAGGTGGGGGTGTGAGGGAGAGAGAGGGAGGTGGGGCTGTAAGAGATGGGAGTGAGAGGATGAATGGGGGAAGAGATGGGGGTTTGAGTAAAAGAGGGGGAGGCAAGGCCTCGTTATGGGGTGCCGGTATCTCCTATGCATTTAAATGTCTCTTGTCACGTGACCGTGGGAATAAAATGCATAGGAGATACCGGCAACCCATAACAGGGCCTGTTTCTCGGGAAGCATGCAGTTCCCGGACCTCACATCAACGAGGTTCTGCTCCGGAGACACTCTGCTCATCTACACTACTATTAAAATTTATATTAAAACAGCTTCATTACCTTAGCGGCTGACAGACTTACACCAAAGAGAGGTGTATTGGATCTATACCTTGAACACCCTAAATCCCAATGGAATAAATATCGATTGGGAACTAAAACACTTTCTTACAGATTATAATTTTAATATATATATTTTTCTGTAGAGTTGAGACTTGATCCTTAGACATCTCTCCTTGTCTGTCACTATATATAGATGTCTGTATATGTATATGGGTAATTACACCAATATCTATAACACACACATGTTGCTGTTTGACAAACTTATATCTCATGCTGTTTTATGCTATATTTTATTATATCTTATATTACTACATATGTTCATTATTCTACCTGTGCTTTCCTCTTTCATTCTCTCCCCCTTTTCCCCCTTCCCCACCCCCTTTCCTTCCCTTATACCCCCTTCCCTCCCTCATCCCCTGTTTCCGTCCCCATCCCTCCCTCTCCCTAATCCCCTGTCTCCGTCCCCATTCTTCCCTCTCCCTCATCCCGTCTTTGTCCCCATCCCTCCCTCTCCCTTATCCCCTGTCTCTGTCTCCATCCCTCCCCCTCCCTTATCCCTTGTCTCCGTCCCCATCCCTCCCTCTCCCTTATCCCCTGTCTCCGTCTCCATCCCTCCCCCTCCCTTATCCCCTCCCTTTTTCCTTCCCCTCTTTTTTCCTTTACTCTACCACTATATATGGTTTATGCTGATCAATTTCAGTTTATTTATATATATTGATATAATTTATTCCAGTATATGTGAATTCTGACTGTTGACTCTACTACATTGGTTTCTTGTTACATTCTATAGTTTTTCAAATCTTAATTCATCAAATTTATATATTGCTATTTATATACTGTATGTTCAATATTGTATTTTTATCTGTGTGATATTAGTGTACATATTGTTTTAGGCTATCATCACTATTATGTTACGTAAGGTCCACGGTTATTCTGTGGTCCCCACTATACCTTATAATTGGTACACCTATTGTTTAGCCATTATTAATATTAAACACATAGAGGTGCATTTTATAGAGCTACTTTATTGTGCTTGTCTGTTTATACGGTTTTTGCCCTGTAGCTGCTTTTATTTTGCACTCTCATATCACCTATCATATCTCTATCGCTATGGTGAAGTCATAGAAAGTCAGAAAAGACTCAGTAGACGCAATGAATATATTACCAATATTGAACCTATAGAACCAGTAGTAAATTTAGACTTGAAAAGTAATTTTTACAAATTGGAAAAATTTCTCAAAGATGAAATGAGACATTGGTGGGACAAAATTTCCCTCCAACAATATATAGATAACAAAATCATTCCGAGAGGTCTACAAATAATTTTAAAAAAAACCATCATTTGATACTAATGAGAATTTAATACAAACTGGAATAACATAATTGAGGATTGCTTAATCTCTTTGATTAAATTATTGGTTGTCTATAGAGATGACAAACTCAAAGTGCTGTGAACACAAATAGAGGAACTTCGAAATGAGCTCAGAGTCTATTCCACTGATACTGAGTTCATCGATTTAGAATTTGAGACTAATACTAGAGTGGAAACATTTGAAAAATAAGTAGTAGAGAGGAAAAATATCAAATTAAAACGTGATAAGGAGGACTATAGTAATGATAAAGTAACTAATTGGAAATAACATAATCCAAAATCCACATACAGGCCATATAAAAAATGTCATGGCCGTAAACAGTCACAAGTGTCTACTTGCATTAATGATACAAGGGGACGTACAGTACTGACTCTATGGATGAAATAACTGTGAATCTTGACATTTTCAGTATGCCTAATAGATTCAGTGTTCTTACAGAATCAGATTCTCAGTCTACATCCAGGGAAATAAAAATGGACAAACAAATCAAAGAAAGCCAAGAACCAGGAGCTAGACCAAAAGACTCCACTCAGGGAGGTGTCTCAGCTAAACATCCCTCTTCCTCTTTTTTAGGGAATAGTCATGCAAACCCAGTCAAAGGGACGGACAAACCACTTTGGGAAGAGAAACGATCAGGGCAATCACAGACCTCAAAAAGAAAAAACTAAAAAGAGGAACAAGAGCAGGGCGGAGAATACAGGAGAAGAAGGTTAGATTAGGGATGGATATCCCTGAACCAAGTGGGATCTACAATCTTTCCTCACACATATTAACACCCAACAAGTCACTCCTTCTTAGCAGAGGATTACATTTTGCACCTAGTGCTAAAGGGAGAGCATTTGATCTCTTTGTTGATCTAAATAGTTTCATACAGAAACTTACATTAAAAAGATTTTTCTCTATTAGATCCTCAAAGCAAGCTCAAGAACCACCGTCCCTTAGTGCAATAGAGATCAATTTTAATAATGATATGGCAGATTTACTAGGTGAATCAGATCACAATATTGGTAGAAAGGGGGGGGGGGGACAGCACTCTGACACAATGACTCAGCAAGGCTGCAGGGTGCACGGAACAGGAAGGGGCCCTAATTCACTTCAGAAGTACTAACAAACCAAAAGGTAGTACCAGCACACTCTGTCTCACAGCTATAGATATAGGTGAATACCAGTGTAGGGAATATGAATAATTTAATGACACTAATAATAAACTGAAAATATAGCAACAATAGCCAATACGCCAATGCAAGAATAAATATCACCATAGAGAAAATCAAAAATTAAAGGGGGTAGAGGGGAAAGAAGGACAAGTGGGAAAAAAACATGAAAGAAAAGGAAAAAAATCACAAAAATGGAAAAAGGAAAGCAAACTAGGGGGGTGACGTTTCGGGGGGCGACCTCTTCATCTGGCCCATTCCCCCTGGTCCCAAAGGGTCCCAGAGGTACTTCCCTAAGCCTTTCCTCCCCACTGTCAAATAATCCCACACTCAGCTAAAGATTTGATTTTCTCTATGGTGATATTTATTCTTGCATTGGCGTATCGGCTATTGTTGCTATATTTTCAGTTTATTATTAGTGTCATTAAATTATTCATATTCCCTACACTGGTATTCGCCTATATCTATAGCTGTGAGACAGAGAGTGCTGGTACTATCTTTTGGTTTGTCAGATCACAATATTGATTCACAATTACCTAGTACTAATGATAGCGCAACTAGCTCTAACTGGCTTGAACAGTTTACTGAAACTATATCACCAGGGATAGTGCACACACTATTCAAACCGAAATCACTTTTTTTAATCCTTATCAGTGTAAAGGAAGTTAAACTGATACATTTTATACCCTTGTTTTACTTGACTTCGAACATTTATGCTTAAATATGTCATATATGAAAAATAATCTCAAAAGAGGTGAAATACAAGCATGAGCTCAATTTTTTTTTAAATATTATAATACGTCAGGCAGATAAAGGAGGAAGCATTGTCCTTCAGAACTGTGCTGACTATATGTTAGAAGCAATTAGATTGCTCTCTGATTCTAAGTCTTACAAGGTGCTTTCCAATGATCCCACATTAGTTTTTAAATCTGAACTGTGTGCCCTGCTCAGGGAAGCTATGTCGAATGGTATTCTAACAAAGGATGAATTTAAATATATAGACATCTCCAATCCACGAATACCAGTGTTCTATCACCTACCCAAGATTCACAAGTGCCTTGTTTTTCCACTGGGGAGACCCATTATATCATGGTTGATCACTTTCTTCAACCTTATGTGATCAAACTGCAGTCGTATCTTCGAGACACGCTCCACATCATTGATTCCATCTCCGATATCCAATGGATATCCAATGGAAACCACGTACATGTGGGCTACATGCGACGTGCAGTAACTTTATACATGTATCGCACATGTTAAGGGACTGCAGCCATAGAACATTTCCTGAGCAGGGGTACTAAGCTTCAAGAAACGCAGTGTACATTTCTACTCGTTTGTATTGATTTTATTCTTGGCAATAACTATTTTCTGTTCGAGGACGTCTGCTATCTCCAAACCTGTGGTATGGCCATGGGTACCAGGTTCGCTCCCAGCTACGCTAACCTCTTCATGGGGTTCTGGGAGGAGAAACATCTTTGGACCAATGCGCGGATGGGCGTGGGCAGGGTATACTTTGGTCGCTACATAGATGACCTACTTATCATCTGGGATAGGGACGTCCTCGAGCAGATCCTGGTTGGGTTTAATGACCATGATATGGGACTGAAGTTCACTTATCAGATCAGTATAGACCAGATTGTCTTTTTGGACCTATTGCTCACAATTGATGAGAATCACCTCATTCAAACAAAGGTTCACTTTAAAGAAGTGGCTGTTAATGGTTATATTCATGCGGCAAGTAGCCATCACCCAAAATGGCTACAAAACATACCGCTCAGTCAGATCAACAGACTGAGACGAAATTGCTCGTCTGATGTTGTCTTCGACAAACAATCTAAACAGCTTGTGAGCAATTTTGTCCAGAAGGGCTATAATCTGGATTCAGTCCTAAAGTCCTACCACCAGATTAAATGAGAGAGTAGCATTGCTTGGGAAATCTAAAAAGAAACACAACGTGGATAAAACTAATACCAATAATAAAATAGCACAAAAGGAAAATCCAGAAAGTAATGTCAAGTTCATCACTAGATATAGCAGCCAATCGAACAAAGTTTTTCAAATATTAAATAAACATTGGAATGTGCTTTCCTGCGATCCACATTTGAAGGATCAGTTGACTCAATCTGCTCAAGTGGTCTTCCGTAAAGGGAAGAATAATCAAAAACACACTGGCACGAGCAGATTGAGACAACTTGATAACCCAGGGCTAAAACATCACACGCCCAAGGGGACCTATCGGTGGGGTAGAACAAGATGTCTCATGTGTAGGGCCATTGTGTTGGGTGATTCCTTTATCTCCCACACTAATGGTTCCAAGACACTTCACCAAGGTCCACTCTAAAGATCCTTTTGGACTTGGAGAGTCTGGCCTAGAATGTATCAACACCTCGAAATTAGGAGGTGATAGGTTTAAAGCACTGTGTGTACGAGAATACTTCTGGATTTATACACTCTGGCCCGACTTGAATTTAATGAATGTATAGACACTAGTTTCTTAGTTTAGTGCATATACATTCATTAACTTTGTCCACTATCCATTTGCTCTTCTGGCTGTGGCCCTCCTTATACGTTCATTTCCTCCAGTCCAAGATCTCTCGGCAAATTCATTTTACTGTAAATTTCAATTCATAATCGACACCTTAGCATTTGATTCCCACGGTCACGTGATGCAGGACATTTACATGCATAGGAGATACTGGCCCCCCATAAGAGGCCTGTATCCCAGGAAGCAAGGGGTCCCTGGACCTCACATCAACAAGGTTCTGCTCCAGAGACCCCCTACTACAATACACTAGTAATAAAATTAAAATATGTAATAACCACCAATACACAACACACCCCCTGTGCCCCCACATAACAGCACAATTTATTTATTTTAACACTGATAACATAGGCCGGCAGGTGTCCCTCAGTGGTCCACACGGGTGTCCAGGGGTCTTTAGGTGTTCCCCGCAGGTGTCTGGGGGTCCCTGGGTCATCCCCACAGATGTCTGGGGGCCCTCGGGTGGTTCCCACGGGTGTCTGGGGGCCATCAAGGGGTTCCCATGGGTGTCTGGGGGCCATCAAGTGGTTCCCATAGGGGTCCCCGGGTTGTTCCAGTGGGTGTCCGGGGGTCCACAGCTGGTCCAGGTGGACGTCCAGGAGTCCTTGGGTGGTCCCCGTGGGTCCCTGCTGGCTTACAGTACCACACCTGGTATCAAATAAATAAAGATGGCATACATTTCAATAAATAAACCTCCTCCCTCCCCCCTACAGTAATGGGCAAAATAACTAATATTCAGATATGGATAATAGCTCATTTGCCCATTATTAAATCAAACATTAGCCAACCAGCATAAATAAAGTAAATAAAAAACGTTCTACTTATGCCTGCCACCACAAAGGGCATCCTCCTCAGCATACTGCAGGGCCATGTCCTCCGATGCCAGCAAGAAAACATACAAAAATACAATCTAATGGCCCCTAACCCCTTAATCACCATAGCGGTTAATAACTGCAATAGTAATTAAGGGGTTAACCCACCCTCCCCCACTACCCACCCAGGAGGCCTAACCACCCTCCCTGGGCAACTACCCCCCTCCACCCATTACTTTGTACAGTGGGTACATCATGTCCATATAATATGGGCATGATTTAACACTATAGCAAGAAATGGGGAAAGAATAAAAAAACAGGCCCCAAATACAACACATTACATATGTAGCCAGGTCCCCCTCTTACCTCCAGGCTGCGTGAGGGGGACGGCTGTGTGGTTGCTGCAGGGAGATTGTGAGCTGGCGAGCGGGTCACCGGTGCTCTGCCGAGTGTGCCGCCATTTTGTTTGTGCACATGTATGCGCAGAGAAGGCTCGTGCATGCGCAGAATGTATTGAGTTGCAGCGGCCATCTTTGTACACTTGGCGCATGCAAAGTATAATGCTAGCGGCGGCCCTTACACCCATAGATCCGCTGGGAACTACAAGTCCAGCAGCCTCAGGGGCTGCAGACCACATGTTGCCAGGCAGCCAATAGGGCTGCTGCATTTAAAACAGTTAGAACAGTGATGACAGTTAGAACAATGATAACAGTGATAACAGTTAGGACAGTTAGGGCAGTTGGTCAGATTGGAGCAGGGTACAGAAGAGAGAGGTAGGGTTCCAGGTGCCAGTAGCCCTGGGACTAGGCCAGCTTTCTCCTGCAGGCCCCAGTTAGTTCCCGACTCACAGTAGGCACCTGCAGCTGTATAGTGAAGCCCATAGTTAGGGCCCTTTTCCCTGTGTTGTGCAGTATCAGGGACACTGTGTCTACGCCACGCGGTGACTCGTAATTTGTGGTCTGGGATCAGACCACCTACGTTCAGAGACTATGGTGGGACACACCTGCTGGAGGCCACCCCATGCGGAGGCGGAAGGCGTCATTGGAGCAGACTGATGTTGACTGTTGTTCAGCTACACCTGGGGGCTGGAGCGCCCGTGAAGGTATCCACATAAGTGCTCCAACATTCACGTGGGCAGTGCTGTCTCACACCTGGGGGTGGTAAAGGCCATTTGGGTCTGGAGTAGGACACTGGTGCCCCTGCACCCAAGTACTCTGGGGATATTCTGCGGGTTGGTATACATATATGTCTATTGCTGTTTCTATTGTTGTCATTGTTATTACCTCCCAGTAAATACTGTTCCCTAAACTCTATGTGTGTATTACTGGGCATATTGTCTTGGGAGGGACTATCCTACTATGTGAGGTTCCTTCTTAGGTGAAGGCGCTGTTTAGTAGATATACATAAACCCCAGGCTCCCCAGTGGCAGAGGACCAGGCTTCCTGTTTGCCACACAGGTATAGCAGAACATGTAGTCACCCTAACACGGGGGAAAAGGGTGCTACACAAATAAAAATCGACACATTACAAATGCCAGTAAACCAATTGATTGGCACAGTGGGTACATCATGCTCATATAATATGGGCATGATTTAACACTTTGCCAGTCAATGGTCAACCTACCAAAAAATCAATCACCAACAATATCCAATGCAATACAAACAATCACAAAATAAACACAAATAAACAAGTAAACACAACAAAATTCTCAAACAATTAATCAAATACCAAATTAACACCAGAATGAACTATTCCAACACCAAAATAAAACCATCAATAAATAAAATAAATCTCCAAATAAACACCATCATTGAAAATCAAAACACCAAAAATAAACCACTATTAAAATGCAAACATCAAAGAAAACCCAGATATATACATTTTAAAACACCAACAAAAATGCCATAATACAACATGAAAACGCAAAATACATAGCATAGAAATGTAAAAAAAAATGAGCCAAAATACATATTAAACACATAAAAGCAACCATTTGGCAAAACAACCATTGCTTCTTACTGTATGTATGTATATCCCTAAAGGGCCATACATAAATACATTAGCAATGAAAGTGCCAAAAAAAAAAAATACAGTGAAAAAAACCTGTAAAATAAAAATAACATACATTCAATTTTTTCTCTTACCTTTTAGATGTCTTCACCCTCCGATTCCCGTGGTCTCCACAAACTCTTGAACCAATCGACGATTCCAAACAGCAACGGCCCACCATCCTATTGGTGGAGGAGGATCTCCCTTCTCTGCTTCTTGCCGTCAAATGAGGCTGCACAGGCTTTTAAAGGCCTGTGACGTCACATTTGATTGGCATATGGTTCCCACGCCATCTGATTGGCTGTGAAAACTGTGTGTCGGTTTTTTTTTATGTGACGTCATGTAAAGGGAGTGAAGCCAGCCAATCAGAATGGCTGTGCTTCCTTTCCATTTAAGATGACATCACAAAATGCAATATGGCTGCTGTCACATGATACTTCAGCCAATCAGATTGTGAGAACACTATCCCCAATCTGATTGTTTTTAGTTGACCATGTGACTCCCTTTGGGTGACATCACATCCTTTCCATTTTTATTTTCTTTATTTATTCTGGCTGGCTAATGTTTGATTTAATAATGGGAAAATTAGCTATTATCCATATATGGATAATTGTTATATTGCCCATTACTGTACTGTATGATGTGTTTGGTGGGGGGGAGGGAGGTGTATTTATTGAAATGTATGCCATCTTTATTTATTTTACAACAGGGTTGGTAATAAAGGCCAGCGGGGACCCGTGGGGACCACCCGAGGGCCCCCAGACACCCGTGGGAACCACCCGAAGGCCCCAGACACCCGTGGGAACCACCCGAGGGCCCCAAACACCCGTAGGGACCACCTGAAGACCCCTAGATCCCCAGAGGACCACCCAGGGGTGCACAGACATCCACGGGGACCACCTGAGGACTCCCGGACACCCGTGGGGACCAACCAAGGACACCCACCGGCCTATGTTATCAATCCTGTGTTAAAATAAATAAATAATGGTTTTATGTGGGAGTGCAGGGGGTGGGTTATGTATTGGTGCTTATTACATATTTTGATGTCGAGACGATATGGAGAGGACATCTCCATTCTAGAGCGGTGATTAGCCTCGATAAGCTAATCGGGGCTACTAGAATAGCACGAGTTTGACAAGCTGCCGATAAGGGGCTTCTCGCGATTTTTGTTTTTTTTCGGCAAAAAGATTGCCGAAAAGCTCTCTTGTCGCCGACTTATCGGGGCTTACTGAATAGCAGTAGGCTTTTTTGGCGATAAGCGGCTTATCGCTGCTTACTGCATGAGGCCCTTGATGTATTAAACTGTTTTTATTCAGTTCATTCATAAACTATTCCTTCTTCTATTGTAATGTAAATCCTGGCAATGATTGGGACTGGAGATTTTATTTAACTGTTCATAAGCAGAAATATAAGTTAAATAGATGCAATGCATAGTGACATGGCCATGTGATTTACTATACTGATGTTGTAGATGTGGACGTGATGTAGGTTTTCAATTTAAATATGTGGTTTTGGCTGCCACAAAGACGCTTTGCTCCTATTTGAAATTAATGTAAGGCCGATAAAAAATATGTAATTATGGGGGTTCCCCAGCCCAATAACCGCCTTAAAGACTCTCTTCTTGGGTAAACCCTAAATGTATTTTATTACATATTCCAGGTTGTATATGTCCTGAAAAGCATGCCCTAATAGGTCTGTTAGGCCAGGTTGAAAATCGCCTGATAAGCAAGAAACCCCACCCAAAACTGCCAACATCAAGATCCCTTAGGTTACCCTGACAATAATTGTAAAACATACAGGACACCTATAAGCTCATATTGAACCCCCAAAATAACCACAACATATATATAAGCGTAAAAGTGTCACAGAGGAGTGCTACTGAGCATGGCAATATATATTTAAAACCAGAGACAGAACATGAAACACAGACAGAGCTCAGTGGACATCCAATGACACCTATACACGGTACAGTGCCTAAATATATATATATAGATATCTTTTGAATAAAATGGTCTTTTAGTTTAACTCTTTGGTCAAAGTGTTGTAAGCCCTTGAGCCCCTACACGGCAGACCATCTCAAGGGTACCTAACACTAATATAAATTCTTAATAACCTGTACATTACCAGGAAGAATGATTTATAATAAATCTGTCAAAATTATTTGCATAGTTCTAAGTCTTATTGAAGCTCTTATTAACCTGTACATTACCAGGAAAAGCACTCTGTATTAGATTTGTCGCAATCAACCTGTAAGTAAGTTCCCCTGAGAGTGGGAAATGCAATGGAGTGAGCTTTTAACCATTTAAAAGTGGGATGGGATGTGCTTCAAACAAGGGAGGAGGAGCCACCCTCCAATTCAGCCATGACCAGCTGAACAGAAATTGTAAAACATACAGGACACCAATGGTTAAAAGCTCACTCCAGGGAGACATCTGCTGGATGTTGGAGGGAATGGAGACCTGATTTCAGTGCTCCTCTCCCACCGGCACTATGAAAGCAATTATAAGCGACAGAAGCGTGATTCTACCTGATTGCTACACAGCACAACATTTATAAACACCCAGAGATGCCGAATAGCAAAGCAGCTCGGACCAAAAGCCAACCGGTAACCACTTATTTCAGGAAAAGTGGAGTGCCCCCAGCCGAAAGTAAGGAGATCCCTGTGCAGACATCAGACAAGGCCCCTGTTATGGATCCTCTCACAGAGGAGGAGGGGGATGAAGAGACAGTCCGGCGCAAGGACCTAAAAGCATTCTGTGCAGATATGAAGAAGTTCTTCATGACAGAACTTTGGGCGCTTAGAAAGGACCTCAATGCTCTCGGGGAGCGGACTGACTCCATTGAAACCAAAATGGACGAGACAACCACTGCCCTAACTCAAACACATGACCAAGTCACTGCTTTAAATGACAGAGTCAGATTCCTAGAGGACAAGGCAGAGGACGCCGAAAACCGCGACCGGCAGTGCAACATCAGGCTGCGGGGGGTCCCTGAAAGTATAAATTATCCTGAGAACTTTACCAATAGGTGGCTGGAACACCTTTTTCCAGATAAGCCAGACTCTGAGATATTGCTGGACCGCTGCCCTAGAGCTCTGCACGGGAAACCTCAGAGTGGTGACCCCCCCAGAGATATAGTAACACGATTCCACCACTACTGCACCAAGGAGGAGGTGTGCAGGATCGCCCGTGAAGCTAAGACCCTGGAGTTCGAGGGGGTCAAGCTCCGGATATACCAGGACTTAGCCCCTGCCACCTTGAATAAAAGAAAGGCTCTGGCTCCAATTACAAAAGTTCTCCGAGAGCACAGCATCAGATACAGATGGTTGTTTCCCTGTGCCCTCCTTTCAATTAAAATGGCACTGCTTACACTTTAAAAAACCCAGAAGATGGAGAGGGCTTCCTCGCCAAACTCGGGGTCACTGGAGCCATACATAGCCCAGCACATCCACCATCCGTTACCACCGACCCCCCCACTCCCTCCTGGAACAAAGCAGGGACCTCCCACGCTAAGCAGCATGCAACACGGGAGGCTTCAGGCACCAACTGATCTTATTCAATACAAGCTCACAACCTTCCAGCCCTTCCGGAATGAATCCCTGCTTAAACCTGCTGTCTCACCAGTGCCAGCTTTCGCCCAGAATTATCCCTCCCGTCAGATAGCGGAGCGGAGCAGATCCGTATGCGGTTTTGGAGCGGCAGCCATCTTGGTCTGGTCCTCCTCCGTGCGGAGCGGGAACAGCAAGGGTTTTGGCGCGAAGGAACGCTGACGTCCTCCGCGGGCTCCGTCTTCTCGCGAGATCTCGGCCGCAGGCTGATGATGTCGGAGCGGCCGAGACTCCATTGCAGGAGACAGTTCCTCCACAGCCCCGGGTGGAATAAGAGGGGGAGAGGGAGACTCGGCGGTCGGGTCCCTCTTCCTGCTCTCGGGTCTCGGCCCGCTCACCTGGGGTGACCGGAGGGTGTCTGTAGGCCCTGCCATCACCACTCATGTCCTTGCCCCCCACACAATACCCAATACACATGAATAAAGATCAACTCCCTGTTAAACACTATTAAACACTGCCCACATAGAGTGACACAGGGTTTGGGAATCACACAAGAAATGAGTTAACCCCATATGATCCCATTTAGCAGAGAAGCTTAACATTTTGTTAAATAAAGGTAAAGGGTTAAAGATCCAAATTTAAAACATACCCACATTATATATATATATACAGGATGCACTGTGATGTCATTATGTTGTTATCAAGGTTTGATCATGTGACTAGGTACACATATGCATAGATCAGGTTCTCTCATTGGTGCGTACCAGTATCAGTATGTTGGATTCGCTGTTTAGAAATGTGGGTTGTATCTGGGATTACAATTTGGAGTTCATGATTGTTTTCAGGTGTTTTTTAGTATGTGTTAAGGGGTATATATGGGTGCTTGTGTTAGTCTGTAGTTGCACTGCCCTGAGGAAGGTCCTGTTGGGAGGACCGAAACGTTGGCGGCCTTGTGTTACTGAATACACTTTTTTGATACCATACCAGCAGTGTGCTGTCTCTTTTTGGCTATCAGGATCCCCTGGTCTCCATATGTCTATATATATATATATATATACTGTAAGGGGTGCAACCACCATAATTAGGTAGAGTCAAGATCAACAGACACAGTTAAATTACACATTTAAGTACAGTATTTATTATTCCTGTATGATTCACAGGCACCCCAAGATAAGGTTTCTGAAGCCGAGTTAGCTACAGTATGTTAAATAGTATAAGTGTCATATCCAGGTTCGATACTGGTAGTATATATAGAGAATATATGTTATATGGGTAATTGGTATATTATTATTGTCATATTTATATATATATATATATATATATATATATATATATAGTTATATATTGCTATATAAGATATATAGGATTTCGCTATGAAACTTATCTGTTATTTCGGTTTGGCTGTCTACGGTATGCTATGAGAAGGTCTACTATGTCACGTCGTAAGGACTACATCAGTACTGGAGACATTCTAGCACACACGGACTCGCTCGGTACAAGTATGTTTGGATATCTCTATATAGGGAGTAGGTTATACGGAGGATACATACAATACACTTTATGTATTATCTTTTTCTACGTGTTGAAATTACCGTACGTATTGTATCCATATGCTCTTATACATAGGCTATTGTTTTTTGTGTCATATCTGTCTTATATGTTCAGGAAGATAGTATATGAATACATATATACATATTTGAAATCTGATAAGTTAGCTTAATAAAAGTTGTTTAGATGCTGTTCACATTAGATAAGAACACAAACGTAAGGGCTCTACGGCCTAAGGTTACTGTTATTTTGTCAAGGTTAATCCCGCTAGCCCCATTACCAGTAATATTTCTGTCTATGTTGCAATTATGATTCACTGTTGGTGGTCACTATGGTCACTGTCAGTGGCTCTGGGTTACTGTCACTATCATTTTGTGTCGCAGTTTACAAAATATGCATTACTTTTTCTTTTTGGAAAGGTGCCGGGGGAGGTACTCTCCTTCGCGCATGTGTCCCATTAATCGGTCCCCAAATCTGAGGGACCGATTCCAAGACCCAGGGTGGGATGTCTCCAACACAGGAGATTAGCCCATCTTTAGGATGGAGTCGGACGACCCACCCTCTGGGCGCAGGAGCTACTCTCGGGGGCTCCCGAGATACGCCCTTGTTTTTTGTTCATCCCTTTTTACAATTTTGTTATTATTTTCCCGTTCCCGTTTTAGCCCTCTTGTCACTTCCCCTGTCTTGTCTACCTTTCCCTGCCCTCCCCCTTTCCCTTCCCTCTCCAGGATGCATAGATTCCACCCAGAGCGTCTAGCCGACACGATAGATTGGGACACAACCGAAAGAAACCTCAGATATATTTTCACAAGTAAGTATACAGATCACTATATGCATCATTCCCTGCTCCGTAAAACATGGCGTTAACATTAATCTCTCACAATGTGAAGGGCTTTAATAGCCCAATCAAAAGAAAGCTTGCTTTTACGGATTACAAAAGAAAACAAGTGGATGTGTTATTTCTACAAGAAACGCACTTTAGTAATAATAACTCCCCTAAGTTCCTAGACAGGGGCTTTTCCCAATTTTACACAGCATCAGCATCAGTCAAAAAACGAGGGGTAGCCATCGTATTTAGCAACTCAATCCCATTTGTGCCCCAGACAATCAAAAAAGATGTAGAGGGTCGTTATATCATTTTAACAGGAACCATACCCATCACATTGGCCTCCCTCTATGCCCCCTGTACACAGGATGCGTCTTTTTTTGACAGATTCTTCCGCTTACTAAACTCAGCAGCTAGGGATATATTATAATAGTAGGAGATTTTAATATCACAATGCAATCTTCATTAGACAGATCAAGGGGAAGTGACTCCGATAATAAAAAAGCTCAAAACTCCCTGCACAATGCCCTGAATGACAATCAACTAGTAGATATATGGAGGGAGCTTCACCCTACAACAAGGGACTACACTTTCTATTCCCACCCACACACCTCATACAGCAGAATCGATTATCTCTTTGTTTCGTGCCACTTGGTTCCTAAGGTCAATCAAACAAAGATCCATGATATTTCATGGTCCGACCATGCACCAATTGAGCTCAGGTGCAACAATATTCAGGCCAATCGACCGAGCGCAAACTGGAAACTCAATGAGTCTATCCTTAAAATATCGAAACCTGCGAAACAATAGGTCAAGAAAAAACTAAATTCTTTGAGATAAACACAGGCTCTGTGGAGTCCCATACGGTTTTATGGGAGGCTCATAAAGCAACTTTAAGGGGCATATTAACCAATATCACTGCCAAAAGAAAACGAGTGAGGGACTCCAAAATCAGGACGCTCCAATCCAAATTGCATTCCCTCTTATCGAGCCATAAGACAAATCCTGACCCACTCACGACACAGGAACTTAAAGATACAAAAATTGAATTAAATATGTTATTGACTTCCCGGGCGGATAATTCCCTCTGTTGGTCTAAGATGAAGTTTTATGAAAAAGCTAACAGGCCGGATACGATGCTAGCTCGCGCACTGAAAGATAGGCAATCCAATCCAATCCAATATCCAAGCTATACGCTTAAAATCGGGTACACCCACGGCCAACCCTAAAAAAATAGTAGAAGAATTCGGTTCATTCTATGGTTCCCTATATGATGGAAAGAATGTGGCACATAATAACAACACGAGCAGAGCACTGAGAGATTTCTTAGCCAGCTCAAATTTAGAGAGATTGACAGAGTCTGACAGAAAAGCTATGGGCGCTGACTTCACATTGGAAGAAGTGTCACAAGCTATTAAAGAACTGAAGCCACGAAAAGCACCAGGCCCCGATGGCTTTTCTGGCTATATTATAAGAAGTTCTCTAATTTACTCGCCCCAAGGTTGCTCCACTTGTTCAATGCTATATTAGCAGGAGCCCCAATCCCAGTTGACATGCTGCGGGCGTCTATATCACTTATACACAAACCCGGCAAGGATCCGCTAAATTGTAAAAGTTATAGGCCAATCTCATTAATCACTACCGATATAAAAATATACGCTAAATTACTGGCCAATAGATTAAGTCTAATCCTACCCAGACTAATAAACCCGGATCAAGTCGGTCTCGTTAAAGGGAGGCAGGCAGCGGATAACACCCGACGATTCATTGATCTGCTGGAATTGGCAAACAAAAATAACGCACAAAGCATGTTATTAAGTCTGGACGTGGAAAAAGCTTTTGATAGGATAGACTGGCCTTACTTAAAAGAGACGCTTGCTGCATTCGGCTCCGGGGATCGGGTGGGCGGAGCGATTATATCACATGACTCAGGCCCATCGGCCAGGGTCATACATCAGGGCTTCCCCTCGGCCCCATTTCAAATTCAAAGCGGCACGAGACAGGGGTGCCCGTTATCTCCCCTCCTGTTTGCTCTATGTATCGAACCTCTGGCGGCACGTATTCGAGACAGTCCGGATATCTCAGGGTTAAACGCTTACTCTCAACCACATAAAGCTGCCCTATACGCTGACGATATCCTATTGATCATCTCAAAACCCCTCAGATCATTACCTAACCTATTCGATCTACTAGACAAATTTTCTAAGGTCTGTGGGTTCAAAATAAACCAATCTAAGTCTGAAGCTCTGAATATCAATCTCCCTAGACATACAGAGAAACTACTGAAACTAAATTTCAAATTTAACTGGCAAAAGAACTACATAAAATACCTGGGGATCCACATCACCAAAGACGCAAAAAGTATCTATAATGCAAATTATCCCAACCTAATTCGGACTCTAAAACAAGACCTCATCAGATGGTCTTCCAAGAAGATATCTTGGATTGGAAGGATACACAGCGTTAAAATGAGTTTACTCCCCCGTATCCTTTACCTCTTCCAGACATTACCTGTGCCACTCAAACTGAAGGACATACTCTCACTTCAGTCTGAAATCTCTAACTTTATCTGGGGAGGGAAAAAACCGAGAGTCAATAAATTAAATATGAAAAGACCTACCTTAGCGGGGGACTTAGCGTACCCTGCCTGTTATCATACTATAAAGCGGCTCAATTAAGTCATATTATACAATGGCATTCTGATCCTAAACTAAAAAGATGGGTGGAGCTAGAAAGTGCGGCCTGCGCCCCATTAGAGCTTAACAACCTGATTTGGCTACCCAAAACTGCAAGAAAATTGGCTATGCTACCGCTTACCTCAATGACCAACTCCATATCGGTCTGGGAAGGAACGAGATTAAAAAACTCGCTTACCTCAGGAAGTTCGCTGATGTCGCCCATTTGGAACAACCCGAGCTTTGCGCCCGGCCTTATTGGTAACAATCACTCAATTTGGAAACTTAAAGGATATACCAGACTCAAAGACCTGGAGGGCTATAATCTTAAAATCAAATAATTCAATCTATCAAGTAGTTGTCACGGGGGAGTAGACCCTGATGAAGATTCCTTACTAGGACCGAAACATTGGACTAAAAAAAAAAAACATTCCCTTTAATACAAATATTTTGGTTTACCACTTACCTGGATGGGCTGTGACTTACCTGGATGTGCTGTGACTTACCTGGATGTGCTGTGTCTTCTCTGTAAATTGGTTCTGGGTGAACTACATCTTTATATTATTATCTATGATGCGGGCTCTCATTAATATTTTACTGTTTAATGTTAAGGTGTGCTATCTTTAACCCTTGCTACATATGTTTGTATATACAGTATATAGATGTAGAAACATATAGATATACTGTACATGGTATAAATATGTATATAGAAGATATGTATATATGATAAAACCTTGTCCTTTTGTGTAACCACTGTCCCGCTTAACCCCACAATGTGGGGGGCCCCAAGAGCATGAACACCTGGCCAGCGCTGGCTAGTGCCTCTGATTGCTGTGGGGCTCTCACCCTGCATGCGCAGGTAATTCCCCCTCCCACTGCCTGTTTCCCCGAGCGATGCCCGCTTGGCCAGCCAAGCTCTGCAGCTTCTCACGATCACATGGCCAGAACAGGGGGCCTATACACCCCCAAGGTAAAAGTTGTTTTTTGTGGGAAATAATGTGCGGATGGGAGTGACTTGTAAGGAGGTGTGTGTGTGTGAGTGTGTGTGTGTGTGTGTGTGTGTGTGTGTGTGTGTGTGTGTGTGTGTGTGTGTGTGTGTGTGTGTGTGTGTGTGTGTGTGTGTGTGTGTGTGTGTGTGTGTGTGTGTGTGTGTGTGTGTGTGTGGAGAGGGGTGTGTGTGTGAGAAATTGTGGGAGGACAGGGTAATGAGGAGAGATGGGGGATTGAGTGTGAAGAGAGGAGGGAGGAAATGTGCGAGAAGGAGGAAATGTGCGAGAGGAAAAGATTGAGAGAGGGAGGAAGAATGAGTGTGGGCGTGTGAGAAGGGGGAGAGAAGTAAGAGGGGTTGAGGGAGTGAGGAGGCAGGTGAGAGGGGGAAACTCTAGATTTATTTAGCATTTTTTACTTGAGGGGCCCTTTAACATTTTTTTGCAGGAGGGCCCCAAAATATTAGTTATTCCCCTGCGAGCAACAGTAAAATATTTACCGCTGGTGCACTTGTCTCGTTTTTTCTTTAAATATGTATATTTTTGTGTGTGTGTGTCTGTGTGTATATATACAGTGTTGGTGCACTTGAAGAATGATACCTGCCCGGGGCTCCCACCCCGGGTTCCGCAGACTACGGATCCTTATAAGGAATGTTGTTTAGTGTGTAACCTGAATATAACGGTACACACAGTTATCATAGACCCTGAACCTATACGGTTCGAGTATTGAAGGTCAGATTACCTCCAGATCGTCTGTTTTTAATACCCATTATTTTATCTCATTGGTACACTAATAAAGTTATGTTTTGAATCATTCACTCATCATACAGAGCGTGAACCTGAGTGCTGCAATTGGGTTCTATCTCTACCCTACTCCCCTCTGTATATATATACAGATGTAGCCAGGTCCCCCTTTCAGTGCGGACCCCCCCTCCCCCCTCCGGGTACTCACAGCAGCCGCTCTTGGGGAGGTGCGGGGGCGTGTGCGAGCATAGCACGCCTCTTTCTGGAATTCGGCCGGTCGCCGGGGACGCGTGCGGTCCGTTACTAGGGCCGCGGTCGCGTCGCGGAGCTCCTGGCGGCTCTAGGTGCAGGGCGCCGCCATTGCCAGTTGCGTTGCGCATGCACAGTGAGAACCAGGACACGGGAGGCCCCTGAAGCTTGCGCATGCGCAGTGATCGCGCAAACGGCATGGATAATCAGGAGAGGGCTCACAGAAGGGACTACGTCTCCCATGAGCCTCAGGAGCGCCCACATGACCCCAGGGAGCCAATAGGGCGACAGCATCTTCCTGCAGAGGAGAATAGATACTTTTCGCGGGGTTTGGAGCATGTTAGTCGGCATCAGGAGCAGATAGGGGAAGGAGGTAGGGTGCAGGAGTCAGTGACTCCCTGCACTAGGCCATCAGCCCCCTAGGCCCCAGACAGCCCTGAGCCACTGTGTAGCTTGTTGTGCTATAGGGACAGGCCCTAGATAGGGACACTGCCCCATTAGCTATTTGCATAGTCAGGGACACAGTGCTGAAGCCGTGCAGCCCTGTGAGGTGGGTTCTGGGCTCAGAACGCCACCAAAGACACTAAGACTAAGGTGATATTATCCACGCCGGAATTCACCCAACGCGGTGCGGAGGACGACGTCGGATCGGGCAGAATCGCTGTCGTAGTCTGCGGAACCCGGGGTGGGAGCCCCGGGCAGGTATCATTCTTCAAGTGCACCAACACTGTACAGCAACGCAAGAAGCACGCCTAAAGGGTGGGGGTATGACTTGCGGACACTTACGTGGAGAGTGGCCAAGGGCCTTGTATAGTGCGATTGGACACGGTTTGGGGATACACGGTGGTGGGAGCGGGGTGTATGTTATACCTTACCCAAATGCAACGTTGAATGTTATGTATAGTAGAGGTTAAGTTATGCGCATATATGCAGTAAAGCCTGTCCTGCTTTACAACTGTGTGTTTACCGTGATTGTTTCCTCTGAGGGCCTCCTCCCACTCCATTGGGATCCCTCCCAGGTGGAGGCGTTGCACCACGAGATTGTTATATGTATGTACCCCAGGCTCCTCGAGCGGAGGCTTAGGCTCCTGAGAGCCACACAGGTATACACAGCAGTAGTAGCGTCTGTATTCACAGGGAATACCCGTTACACAGTATATACTGTATTTTCATACACACTCAAAAAATATATGTAGCTATGTATTTAGTTAAGTACTTATTATATTATCGGCCACCCAAATGTGTCATCAAAATACATATTTCCTTAAATGCTGGAGGGGTTAAAGTTGGCAAGATTGCCTATGTTTCCTTTTACTTTCATAATAAACTTTCAATCCTTTTTTATATCAGTACAAACTGGGAACATACACTTTGGGCTTTGGTTCAAATTAAACTCACACCTTGTCTGTGTTAAGACATTAATGTGCTAGCTGAGTGGTTCTTGCCAAAATATTCCATGCAGTCTAATTTTTACTTCAATGTGTTTTATGAGCAAATGTTCATGACCTTTAAGGAGGAGGAAGGTCAGTGTTAATCCAAACCAGTTTGCGCCAATCCCTAGTGCAAACATAACTATAACGGGAACTTTTTTTGAAGCCCCTCATACAGTACTGCTATATAAAATATACTAAATGTTCAGGAGCTACACGGAGCAGTGGTGCCTTTGGCAATGTTAGAAAGACAGTGTTGTAACCAGGTTCTACTTCCTTATGACGTAAGCTATAATGTTCTAATTAGTGTGTCCATCTGCATTAACATTGAGCATGTTTCCACAGGTGGTGAATGTTTCTACAAATGTTTAAACAGTCATCGGACAAATGTCTTTTTGTTTTTCTGCAGTTTATATGTATTACACATCCTATAGATGAAACAGCAGAAAAACAGCCAGAATATAATGAAAATATGTGCAAAGAGAAATTAAGCAAATTCATGAGGGCCAGCATAGTTTGGTTATATAATATGACTTGGTTGAGAGATAATGAAAGAAAAATGGCAGATCTATCATGTTTTAATATCTCTTTTCACAGTTCTGCAAATAATCCTCCTCACAAGTCCGCTCTGTTTTCCCTTGTAGTGTCAACTGGTACAGTCCTGACTAGGTTGCTACCTCTAGCTGCCCATCGCCAATGGAGCGATCCTCTCCACACGCTTAAACACAGAAAATTGAAGAAAAGAGACGAGGCACACTGATGTAATATAAAATAGTAATTAGCCGGACTTACAACATGGTAAATGACAGCAAGTTTATATCGGCAAAGATTGGTACTGGTGCTGGATGAAATTAAGGTGGCATTCAGCTCAGTGTTAGCTGTAGGAGGGTTCTTGCTAGCTGAACGCCAAGTATACTTATTAAAAGTTACATTTTATACTCACATAGTGGGCACATAAGTGAATTTTCTTTTGGAGCACATACATTTGTGTACTCCTTTTGCTTTCCTGATTCACTTCAATTCACAGTTGTTTATGATAATTATCGATTACATTTATCATTTATTTACATTACAATCAGTATGATTTAGTGATCACTCCCTACCCCCCCCTCTTTTTAGCTGAACGCTACATTGATTTCATACCAGCACCCAGCAGCATATTTCAAAATCCTCCTCCCCCAGGCACTTACGTATGCCGGCTGCCTCCTTTTTGCCGCCATCCTCCTCCTTCCGATTCGCAGCGTCAAATGATGCCACGGACGTCACCAAAGTGACGTCACACGGAATCTCATTGCTATGGTAACACGACATCATGATGTAATTTGACTCCACTACGTCACATTTCCATGGCAACGAGACGCTGTGTGACGCCATATTGGTGACGTCCGCAACGTCATTTGTGGCTGCGAATCTGAAGGCGGAGGAGGGCAGCAGAAAGGAAAAAGCAAGGAGGCACCCGGCATATGTAAGTGACTTCCTATCAGGCCCAAGAGCGCGGCAAATGTATATGGGGCGGACATTTTTGCCGCCTCCAAATTTTGCCGCACTTGGCCTGGGCTTAACAAGCCTAATGGGACATCTGCCAGCACCAGTACTAACCTCTACCGATATGAACTTGCTGCCATTTACCATGTTGTAAGTCTGGATATTTACTTTTTTATTTGATACATTTTATAATATATGTATATCGCCACGTCTTGTCTCTTTGCTTTATGTAACCAGGTACCCCCTGGGCTACAAATTTTCCTGCCTACCACATAAATCCTGGTACCAGTGCAGGCAGTGTTAGGGACATCTATGCCCTTGCTGCAGTAAACAGCTCCCTAGAGTGACAAGGGGTGGGCCCAAGGCCTAGTTCCAGGGAGTGTGGGAGACAAGGAGAGCTCCTGGGGACTGAAGCTCCTTGGGTTGACACCAGGGACCACAGAGAAGAAGTTGCTGTATTATGTCAGTGTGCTGTGAGGTATGCTGTGTGACAAGAATAAAGACCCCAAGTTATTTGTTTACTCCTGCCTGAGGCTGCAGTCATTCAGCGGGAGGGAAAGAGGTTTTCCTGGAGGGACTACACCTATCTCTGATAGGCCCTGTTGGAATGGAGGCGCTGCACCAAAGATAAGAGCCACAGATCCGAATGCCTGTCCAGTCTATCCCCACTAACATCAGTGGAAGCACAGACTCCAGAGAGCCTAACAGGTGAGCAGAACTACACCCGGTAACCAGAACCAAATCTCCCTAATGGGGGAAAGGGATTACATTTAAATTTCTCTTTTCTCAGTTACCATGACTTCATAGGGTACCTCTTCATCTTATGCATCTTACTCTGGTTGATGGTCTCCTTCTCATCTAACCCGCCAGGATCCCAATCTTCTTCCCCTGATCCTTCCTTCTCATCAGTGCCATATCCCCTATCCTCACCAGTGGAACCCATTTTAAACTCAATTTCTCCCTCCATGAGGGGTTCAGTGACATACAGGTACTCCACCTCGTGGGACGCCTTGTATTTGGCAATAATGGCCCTTTCGGCCCGGCTACACCGGGTTAGCTCAGCATTCCCTGCCTGTCCGGGCAGAACCCATGATAGGGGCTCATCAGGGTCTACTGGGTAGGTAGGATAGGATGTCAGGACCCATGGGCTCTATTTCCTTGCACTCAATTTTGAACCACCTCTCTTGCAGCTCCCTTTCCCTCTGCGCGGGTGTGAACTCTCCTACTGCCGAATCGGTTACATTAGGCACCCACCGGTCCATCGATGCCATACCCAGTTGCCCTCCACCCCTGGAACCCCCCTCTGAAGTGTAACTGTTCAGTCTCTCCCCAGTCCGTTCCTCACCGGTTCCCTGGGACCCTCCCGACATTCCCAAACTGGACGTGGACCCACGGGAATAGGTGACTGGGACAGGGGCTTTATCTAGGGCATGGGTTTGGGCGTAGGGACAGGTAATAGGCATCCGCGGGGTTCCGACCCGCTCTCTGCCTTCGGATAGTCCCGTATCATTGTGCGGACGTGCCGCTGGTTGGGCCTCACCCGTCTCAGCTCTCCTCGCAGCCTGCCAGCTCTGTGTTGACACAGGTGATCGGGAAGAACTGCCCGATCGCCGAGGCATTGTGGTTCTCTCTCTGGTCATTCCGCTACCTCCGCCGGAAGTGACGTCATCACCGGAACCGGATACTCCGCCATCTTGCGATGGATCCCCATGCGGGATCTCTTCCTCCACAACGACATCCGCCGCCGGAAGTGATGGTTCTGCTCTCCGCTCTGCTCGGGCCTGGGCTAGGCCTTCCTCCGCCGTTGCCACCACCGGCGCCTGGGGAGGGTAAGGATGTATCTCACCGCTCCGTCGGCTCGGGATGGAATCTTCTCCTCCTTCCGCGCTGTAAGTCACCACGGCCGTGGGACTCCGCCTCTCGGGTTGGTTCTGCACCGGCGACACGAGACTCCGCTCCGCCGCGACACAGGTAAGTGCCGGTTCTTTTCCCGCACCGCTGTAGTGGTCCGCCGGTAGGCGCATCACCACCGTCGTTAGGGTCGCTTGTTCCTCGTCCGAGGAGCCGAACTCCGACTCGGGGAGTAGCACTCCCGCTGGGGACCGACGGTGAGGTTCCGGGTTCTCACTGCGGTTGTAGACCCCTCTCTCTTCAGGCTCCGTTCTAATCATTAGGAGCGATCCCCATTCTCCGGGATCAACTGGTTCGGTGCAGGCCGCACGCGGGGCTTCAGCCGTCAGCATGGCTGTGTCCGTCCCCGCCTTGACTACCAGGGAGCATCCTGGCAATGAGTAGGGATATACCCCAATGTCCATCTCGCTCTTTGTTGTGCTGCTACGGGAGACACTTTGCACAGTGGTCTCTCCTGTTCACCAGCTCCTCGCAACTGTGGGACAGGAAGCTCACATCCAGCTCCTCCCTCAGACAACTCAGGTCTTGCCTGGCAGAGATAGAGACCCCTCCCCCTGGTGAATATTCTTGGAGGGTCCCACAAGTTAATTGGATGCACCGGCACAGGGGCTGAACTTTTCACAGTCCTGGGGGGCGCGGCTTCAGGTTTCGCGCCATACCCCGCAGGGTGGAATTTTTCTTTTGGCGCCAATCCCAGACAACTTTCTGCAAGTTTTGCATTTGCAGCATTTTCTGCAACTGGCCCACGCGGTCTCCCCGGGTAGCGGGAACCGCCATTTTGGATCGCTCTGCCATCCATATTCGCAGCAGCTGCAACTTCATATTCCTCTATCTCACCCAATAGCCTCCCTAAGGACAGGGGGTCACCCCGCATCCAGGAGCACCGCATCTTAGCCACGACAGGATGGTCAGGTCTCGCTCCTCTCAGAATTTGATCACTAAAGTACGCCTCCACCTCAGTGGCCTTAATATAATCCCCCTTTCGCATCTCCCGTAAAGCGATTCCAATCCGCAGGAGGAACCCAGGTAGATCCTCTCCATCTTTCTGACGAAGACTGAAGTACCGCTTCATCAATTGTCCCATGTCCTCATCACACACAACGGACTGATTGCGCATTACTACTGACTCCAACGCCGTCACCATCTTGCGTTGCGGTGTTTGTTCTGATTGTATATGGGGCTCCGCTCTGCGGGGCAGCCACCACACCGATACAATAAAGATTGCCCTGATGCACCACCTTGTGTACCTAATGTAGGCTGGACTCATGTATGCACTACCTCAGGCTAGGCTCACTCTCTCAGTGTCTGCTGTGACTCCTTCCTTCCAATCTGTGCTCCTTACGGTAAGAGGTCTGGAATGGGCTAGAGTACTCTGGCTCTTCCATGCAGTACTTGGGGCGTCTACCTGTCTTGGTTAGCCTAGCGCAGACCCTCTCCAGGATTCCTGACCTCGTTAACAGGCTATCCCTTCTGGCATCCTACCAACTAGCACTACCTCAAGGTGACTCGGTCAGCTATAGCCCGGCTCCAAACCCCTCACTCCTTTCAGGCCCCTAGGTCGTCCCTGCGAACCGACAATACCCCGTCAGCCCCCTGACCACCCCTAGGTTCGTCCCAACGCAGCACAAAGTGGCAGCAGACACTCTCCCTGTTTCCCAGTGTGCCTAGCTAAAGCCTGTCCTGTTGACAGGTCTGCATCTCAGCAGCGCCTCCAAATGTAACGGTTTTTCTGAACCGGCCTGACCCACCCAATCTCACATTGGCCCCTGTGGTCTAACCGGTCCCCATTACGGTGTGGCAGTGTCTGGTGGTGCACCTGTTGGCTACAGGACTCCTGAGTCTCCCGCATGATGGTGTATGGGGAGGACCCGTCCAGACAGGCAGCTGAGGTAGTGGGCTTGAGTCCTACCTAGATCCAGTGCAGCGCCTCCACCTCATCAGGATCCCTGCGTCCGCATGGGGATGGTTCTGATGAGGAACTCCTCTGTGGTGCCTCCCTCTGCAGAGTAATCCCAGACTCACACACGAGGGTGTCTTTGATCAGATGCATCTTTATTGCTTGAGGTGGGCTGGCTGCCCCTCGCAGTAGTCTCTTTAGCCACACATAATCATTAGTGCTTCCCATTGAAAGGTATGTTCCTTGTCTTAATTGGTGGGTTCCCTATCTCCCCTTCTGGGAGATATCCCTGTGCCAGGTCCCTGGTCACAGTCTTATAAGCTGTCTCCTCCCAAGCCTGCACTCAGACTTGCTCCTTGTCTCATAGTTCTTACATCAGCCACCAACAGCTTTTCTCTGTCTGCTTTGTGCTGCCAGACTCACAGCTCTGCATCAGACTACCGCAACAATGTTGCAGACCTCCATGTGCCTCTTACTGACAGAGGCAGCACAGCAACAGGAACTCACTCTAACAACTCAGCAACAACCTACTTTTGATCAGTGCTGTGCCTTATGTATACTCTGGAGGCTGACACACCTCTGACATCATTAACCATGGAGTCAGAGCCTGTGACCACTCCCATCCATACATAGGGCACCTCACCAGGGTGTGAGGGCAAACCTCCATAATTACTGCTGGCATGCCCACTTACCAGGCCTTACTGTCAGCAGGAGAGATGACTGTAGCCATTTTACATGACCGCTACATATGTATATATATATATATATATATATATATATATATATATATATATATATATATATAGATATATATATATTATATATATATATATATATATGCATGCATGTATGTATGTATGTATGCATGCGTGTGTATGTGTGTGTGTGTATGTATGTATTTGTATGTCTGCACAAATGTAATAAATATTTTATTTTTACCAATTTTTTTTTTAAATAAATAATAAATTAAACATGCACACACACAAACACACAAACACACATAAACACACAAACACTGTACCTTCACAGCTCTCACAGTATACTTACAAAAAGCATGCGGCACGTGCACGCACCTTCGAACAGGCACGCGCACGACTGCATGCAGTATAGAACGGGCCTTAGGGGTAGCCCCTGCAGCAACTCTCCTTCAATAACAGGAACCAGGTAAAGCAACAGTCCACTATTTATTGAGGCAGGCCAGTCTTGTTGTTCCCTTCTCATGTAGGAGAGGTACTTCACAGCATAGTACATGTTCCCTCGCAACATGCTGCATCTGGGTCCCTGACTAGACACCATGGTCTTGAGGCCCATGAGGCTAACCTCCACAACCCCTACCCCCCTTATGGGGCAAAGGAAATCCTCACCTACTCCTAACGAGCAGGCATCCACAGAGGAACTCCCTAGAATTTGGATTGCAGACCCTTTTTGTCAACAGGGGAGGGTCCCATGTCTTAGCCCCTCTAGATTGACAGCACCTCGGCATTGCCCCCCCCCCCCTTGACTAGGCTCCAATGGTTTCAGGCCACACCTGCAAACCATTACCAAATATATGTAGCTAACAGGAGCTTGCATTACTGACTCAGAGGCAAGGGATTTAGCCCTCCCACTGCCTGCACTGGTAGAAGGCCTTACATGCTAGGGCCAGGAAAACACATAGTCTGGGCACAGGGCTACAAATACAAGACAGTATCATTTTTAGCAAGGCATATTCCAGCAGAGAATAAACCACCAATGATGTACCATGCGTCCTTCCAGAACAAATAGCAAATGCAATACAGATGGAATTACATCTGAAATCTTGAAAGCAGCTGGGGAAGAAGTAGAGAAAA
This sequence comes from Ascaphus truei, assembly GCF_040206685.1. Taxonomy (NCBI): domain Eukaryota; kingdom Metazoa; phylum Chordata; class Amphibia; order Anura; family Ascaphidae; genus Ascaphus; species Ascaphus truei. Next base: position 92,649,223 of record NC_134483.1, on the reverse strand, counting down.
TCCTTGCAAAACTCTCTTACGTGTGGCTTGAAGAATAGAAAAATTCCAGAATAATGGAGCAATGCCTTATTAATTTTCATCCACAAGGAATGAGACAAGGAAGACCTAAAAAAAAAAACTACAGAGCAATAAGTCTACTTCCAATCATATTCTCATTAGTACCCTGGTTTAGTGGTTTGGCTTATTTTATTCATTGCTCCTGCATTTGAGCGCTTTAGCCTACTTTCCATACTTCCAATCACTTACAAGATTTGTACAAGGATACTCACTAATCGGCTGCAACAGACTCTGGACTTTGCCGAGCCTAGAAAACAAGAAGGATATCGCAGTGGATGCAACACAATGGACCACATCCAAGAAGTAATTTCCCGAAGTAATGAATATGACCTACCACTCAGTTTAGGATTTGTAGATTATGAAAAAGCGCTTGATACTGTCTACACCTCAGCGGTCTTGAAGGCGTTTGGAAGAGAAAGTGTTGCAGAGGCGTACATTGATGTTATAGTTAATACTTACGAAAATGCCCCACCAAGCATTAGATTATATAAAGATAAAAGCAAAACAATGATCAAAAAAGTTGTGTGTGTGCTGATCACGCGTATTTTAAGTGAAACTTCTTTGTCTTTTGTCACTGCTTTGTCACAGAAATTGTAATTGTTGATGTTTTTAATTAATCAGAACACAATCAGTGCCACTGGGGGGGAGAGGGTGTACTTGGCAGATCCCTGATGAAGAAACCCACCATTAGGAGTTTCGAAACGCGTTAGAGGTTTTTTGGCATCGCAGGGACACCGTAGCAGTGAGATCCAGGCAGTGACGTCAGCAGTGGAGCCAATCGACCAGACTCTGGCAGCAAGCAGACTGCGAGTATAGAAGGCAATCCTCCCCCAATAACTGGCATATTTCACCCCACGGCGAGCGGTGTACCTGATGAAAAGACCCTAAAACCATTGCGCATGTCCTAGTCACCTTTGGTGAGTAGGATTTCAATTTTTACCAAGGCGGAGCAAGTTTCATCTTCCAAGTCCACAAGCACATGAAAGTTTTTACATTGCATATATTATGTTTGATTTAATTGTTTTATGATTTGTTTATAACCAATTGTTTTATATTAAATTGCTCTCTTTACACTATTGTCCCTGGGTAATACACTATTGTAGTGTTTTCTGTACTTTTGTCTTCCTTTTCTGAGGTAATAGCCCACGAGAAGAACTGTTATCCATAATCCTATACCTATTCATACAGTACCTCAGCGCCACAGGAGGTTTTCCTTCCACATACTTCAGTCTGATTTTTTGAGACTCGAAAAATGGATTTCCCAAACAAACTGTTTTTAAACACTGACAAGACTGTAACAATGGTATTTGGGACCAAGACTACATTTGTAAAGCTTCCAGCGACTGAGCTCCAGATTAGAACCAACGCTAACACCACCCTAACCCCTGTCACTAGTTTTAAATACCTGGGCATATGTTTGACTCCCACTTAACATTCGGGATGCACATTGATATCCTGACAACCAAGACCTATGCCAAACTAGGGGTACTTTACAGAAACAAATCCTCCCTAAGTCTCCTGGTCAGAAAGAGTATCGCACAGCAGATGCTAATGCCAATTATAGACTATGGAGACATAGTATATGGCTCGGCACCTCAAACCCACCTTACCAAACTTGACACCCTCTACAATTCAATTTGTCGTTTTGTTCTCCAATGCAACTACAACACACATCAATGCGAAATGCTCAAAGAACTAGATTGGTCATCACTCGAATCTAGGCGCAAAGTTCACCTTTCCTGTCTTGCCTTTAAATTCTTTATGGGCAAGCTACCCAGCTATCTGTACAAGCTCCTCACCCCTACCACATGCAGCACTTATCATCTGAGATCAGACTCCAAAAGACTGTTCATGGTCCCAAGGCTCAACAAAGTATCTGGCCGTTCCTCCTTCTCTTACTGTGCACCCCAAAACTGGAACAACCTACCAGATACTCTCACATCCACCACCAGTTTAAATTCTTTCAAATCTAAGGCTGTCTCACATTTTAATCTGGTCTGTAACTGTTTCATTCGCCCATAATATATATTTTCTTTAACTGTGCATGCAATGTCTTGTATATAATGTATACCCTGTTCATTTATGTAACTGTATTTGTAACCATGTATTATTTGTCTTAACTCTGTGCCCAGGACATACTTTAAAATGAGAGGTAACTCTCAATGGATTACTTCCTGGTAAAATATTTTATAAATAAATAAATTTGTATTTTGCTGTTAAATAATCTCCAAAATGAGTTATAATCACAATGCAATTTACACCGCACTAATCTGATAAAATCACGCCAACTACAGGCTACTATTTAAACCTTGTTGGATGGACATTATGATTGTCTGACGAAGGGGCCAGGGGGCCTTGAAACGTTGCTCTATTGTGCACATATAACAGTAACAAATGAATGATCAAATCATGAATTGGTGAACACAGGTGAAGGGATCTCCCAAATCCACACAACATATACCAATTACCACAGCACTTAAGAGACTGCAATTCACAACAATGAAGCATAAGGAGAAAAGCTCCAATTTTAATCATTAACATCTATTAATAGTCAAATAACACCAAAAATAATGGTGAAAACCCTAAGCAGGGTGATGCTATAAATTAGTGTCCCCATTCCCCCATTCCCACATGAAAACCAGAGCAGCTATAATTAGTTAAAGAATTCCAAATGTCAATAGATAAAGGGGGGATACGTATCGGGCACTGTGGCCCTTCTTCAGGCCTGTTCACACATAGAAGTGGTACTTCCCTTTTAATTGGTCCTCTGACCAATAATGCTGAACAGATTCCATCCCAGAAGCAGGGGGTTATATCCTCCAGCATCTGCTAATCTTTAACGCCTTACAGCTGCTCCCCACGCTTACATCAGGGTCCAGTGTTCATATGGAATGTCTCCTTGAAACGTTGCTCTATTGTGCACATATAAGAGTGTGTGTCTGCTAACTTTTCCTTTCCATGTGTGCTAATTTTTTCTGTATTGCTGCTTTTTTTCAATACATTAAAGAAGAAAATGAGACCAAAGGAAAACTTTAGTCTTTTATTAGCTAAGATTTATTTTTTGAGTGCTGAGCCAGTATGGTTTTTGTAAAAATCATATGTACACTGCTGCTTACTCCGCTCTATATTGTAATTGTGAAGCGCTTTGAGTCCCATTGGAAGAGAAGCGCTAAATTAAAAGTTATTATTATTATAATTTCTATGAAAGTTAAAAAGATGTCTTAGACCTCCCGTTTCATGCTGCCAATTAGAGATGGCTTATATATCATGTAGTACTGAACTGAAATCATCTGATGAACAGAGTGGGAGTAAAGGACTAGTGGAAGCCATGGGATGTGGCCAAAGGAGTCCTCCTCTCTACATCTTGATCACCACTGGAAGCAACAGTAGAGTAGGGATAGATGTCCCATTATCTGCTTCATTCGGTGGATGTATTTAAATCTGTATACTTTTCTTTCTACCCATGCCATCACCCTGTCTCCTACAGGACAAAGGTTGATGTTGATGTTGACATTGGGGTGAAGTGGAATGCACTGTAGAGAAGGGGCATTTTTTCAGAGGCAACTTGAAGGCAGCGGTTATACTAGAGCCCTCAAGGAAGTACTGTATGCTAAAGGACATGGGAAGTAGAGGAAAACAAATTAAGTACAATAATCTGTATAGGGATGTGTCCCTATAAGAAGAAACTCAGGAGTCTTTCTTACTCCACCTACCTTTTCTGACCTCATCATGCCTGAGAAAAATTGGTTTCCAGTGTCCAAACCCACTACTTAGATTTACAATTAACATCTACAAGAAATATGAAAACAATACCAATGGAGAGAGCAACATTATTTTAGTAATGGGATGCACCTCCACAAAGTAAAAATCTACCACCAAGTTTACAAGTCCTGACAAGTTGTGCCAGAGGGAAGTTAAATGATGGACTGTGATGGTATGTGTCAAGAAAGGTAAATAAAGGCAAAATTACTCAGCTTCCCAGGGATTTTTTTTTTTTGTTGAATGAGGAAAAGTTTACATTTTTATAAAAACACTTAGCGATGTGAGAAAATAACAGTGCTGCTCACATTTCGGTTCAACAGTGCGAGAGACAGTGAAAATATGCACTAAAGAAAATAAACTACTTATAACGTATAATATAGTACATTTCAAATCGCTTTCAAAGATTCAAACAGCAGAAGGTGAAAGCAGTTTGACATCCACAGCATGCTCTACACATTAGAAAAATATATGTGTGTGTAGCTGGAGTGAATTCAAGATGATTTATAGTTTCAGTCGAGGACAGGTTTCTGATAAATTTATTTTGGATAAAGTACATTTGGAAAGCAATGCGAAGAATTCTGAACAGCACGTGTCAGCATTAAGCTTGTGTCTAGCCAGTAAAAATTGAACTTGACTTCAGTGATCACAGCACTTCCAAAGTATTTTTAACTCCTTCATTGATAAAGGGCCACACAACTCCTTCACTATATAGGTGCTCCAAGAGCATATTTATTTAGAGAATAAAGGAAAGCACAGAGACCCATATTTACTAAGTGTATTTACTCCATAAGATATCTTCTGCAGACTGAAGACACCTTATGGTCCATTATCTTCAATGGACCGTAGGCTGCCCTCTTCATTGGCAGGTGTCTTATGGAATAGCAACGCTTAATCAAAATGGCCCATTTACATTAAAGTTTGTGGTTCATGGATGGCAACTCTCCCCCCCCAAATTTCAGAAGGACGTTATAAATCCTAGCACAAACCCAGCCGTTTTCCTGTTTGGGTAATGTGTAAGATTTGATAATGCTGCATTAAAAAAACATGATATTTGAACTGAAGTCGTTGAGACCACTAATAATAAAAATGAGTTTGACTCACACTTAATAAGTGAGCTCTGTGTGCAGTGTACTCAAATGAGGTATTTTATGGATCACCTTAGTGCCAGCTAATCTGCTTTTGGTCAATCTGGCTCTGAACAAGGTTAAAATATTTGGGGTTAATATATAAATGATGTCATGCTAAGTTGTTTTTGGACTGCCAATATGCAGAGGTCTCTTCCAAGCAAACCTTCTTTTTTTTTTTTGCCATTTCTGACTATCGTTCAAAGGGCATATGGGGGAAGAGAATATGCAAGAAGTTGGCTCACAAATTATCTTGAGCCTAGGCCGGTTGCCAGCAAAGAAAAAGTGTGGGCTGAGAAGGAGGACTGCGGGAGGCAGTGGAACAGCAGAGTGAAGCTGCTGTCCAATTTGTGAGAACAATGTAAGGGTTTTGGAAATTTGGGATTGTTATTATAGATGAATAAACATTCCAAAACATAGTCATTTGAAAATAACACTTTGTAATTTGAGAACAGCAAGAATTTAAGCAGATGAAATATGCTTACTTAGTTTAGAATGCTTGTTTATTTAGGATAGTGAATATTTGATGTTGTAACTTTGGCAACACTTGTAGAGCCTGGTGTGCTTCTCATTGCAGCCAAACCATTTTTTCCAATTGGCTAGCAAAAGGAAAGGGTGGGTAAAGTTTAGGGGATTTGGGGCCTTATTAGGCGTTTTATCAATAACTATTACAGTGTAAACAAACACTGCGGCAATGAGAGAATAGCACAAAAAATGGTCTTTACTTTGGTTGTAGTGCTTAAAATAACAGTTTTTAGGTACATTTCCTCCATTTGGAAGTGTTCGTTATGCTGCGTATATTACCGTAAGATTTGTAAGGCTAGAAATCTCTCCAGGGTGCAGTCAACATGTCTCATACAGGTTTATTAAGCCTTTTAAGTTTTTAGAACATTAACAGTGTTTAAATTCCAGATATTATGTTTCTGGGCATAGAATTGCAGCTTTATGTATTCATTTATACATTCATGTCCAGAATTTTTAAATCAGACCTGTAAAAGCTGTATTGAATTGAATGAGTTTTTCTGTATTGTTGTCTGACTGCTTTTAATACTCTTTTTACCCACTATAATTGTTTTTGTGCAATAGGGCCAATGGGAACATAGCAAACAACAGCATACTAAAATATATAATAACACACACATATATATATAGGAGCAGCCCCTGACGAAGCCCAAGTGGAGAAACGCGTAGGGCCAGCGTTATTGGAGCAGAGAGAGACACGCCGAGATACTGTCCAGAGAGACATTCGAACGGAGCCACGGCAGTGAACATCTGAATCAACAGAGATCAAATCCCGCGAGAGCTGAGCCGCGTCAGACCACGTGATGCGGAAGTAGCCGCTGGCGTGAGGAGGACTGATCCATCTATAAGGGAAAGTCTGGCTTAACAAACCTTCCGTGATTGCTGCTGCTGTTGCTGATCCATGAGGACAAGCACCCAGAAGATCCAGAGGCCAAGAAAAGAACAAGCTGCAGGAGCTGAGTTCGGGTGTCCCTAAGTGGATTAAAGGCTTTTATTTGCTCTATCAGTGTAAGCGCATATCTTACCAAATTATGGTCTGATTATTTTTAGATATACTGCCCTATAATATTTCTCTCTCTTTTTCTCTTCCCCTGCATATGTGCGCCTAGGTCACTCTTCTACATATATATATATATATATATATATATATATATATATATATATATATATATATATATATATCAGATAAGGCAGTTGGCACTCCAATAGGTGCTGGTAAGCCACATGTGCATGTCCCATATAGAGAATGTAGTTATACGTTACCGTTCCAAGGATTGGTAAACAAGAGACAGCACTCAATGTTGAAAATCAAAGTGTATTAGTGATAGCAAAAATACATCCAGAAACCCAACGATTCGGTCCTACAGAATGAGTGCTGTCTCTTGTTTACCAATCCTTGGAACGGTAACGTATAACTATATATATATATATATATATTAGACTGCTCCTATATGCCCCTGAGGGAGTCGCTTTCTATGCGATGAAACATGTAGGGCCGTTTTCATTGGTGCTCCAGCAGACATGTCACCTGACGCTGTGTGCGTAGCCATGCCCCTCTATCGCGGACTCAACCAGGAATTGTTCAAATCAGCTGTTCTGCCGACTTCTGTGTTTATTCATGTGACACTGTGGTGAGGATTCTCTGCGGCTTCGCCAGTCTACCCGCTCCTCTTCTATGCCCCAAGACATTTGAAATATATCTGGATTGGACTCGACGGAGGTCGTCCTGGTCTGGGGTAAGTGGTGATGAGGTATGCCATCTATTCTCCTGCTTCACAGCGCAGCAGCCAGTCCCTACCTGTTGGCAGGTTTTCAATATTGCGATTTTACAAAGAAATGTTTGTGTAACGATGCTCGTCTCAAGCAGGAAACGGACAGCAGGGCTGAGGTAGGAATATGAAAGATCCGACCTGAGCCGAGGGACAGAGTCCTGATAGAGTAGTGAGTCGTAAGCCGAAGGTCAGAGCTGGCAGCAGAGTTGCGTAGTCTGTGAGAATGCAGAGGTCGAGGCAGGCGGAAGACAGGGGTGATCGAGGTAGCGGGGTCTGGTAACGAGGAAGACAAAAGGTAAGTGCGTTGCATGTACTCAGCATGAACTGAAACTGTAATACACTATGGGGCATGCGCTTCTGTTTTTTTGTCACACATATACAAATATACAGTATTAAACCAGGAATGAGCTGAGATGCATGTGGTACTATTGCATTGGCCTGTGTTTTTATTATTAAGTTATAATTAGGCAACATCTTATTCATAGTGTGGAGGATTATAATTTTGAAATTTCATACCCTTGCTCAGTACAGAATTGGATTGTGGGTAAGGAAGGCCTTCAGCACCATAAGATAGGTATTTCACGTATATCATAACCTATGTAGCCCCCTGTAAACAGCTCAGGCTATACCTACTTTCCTTCTACTGCGGTAAGTCCTGTTAAGATCAGGCGCCAGTACTCATTATGGGTTTTCCCCTTCATAGCCCTAACCTGAATGGTAGACGCAGGCCTGGACTCTGCTGCAGGCGTGAGCAAGAGGGGAGGTTCTGCTGACACCAGGAGGGGAGGGGCTAGCTCTATATTTAGCAGCCCACTCCGGTGAGTGAGGAGTTGTTCTTCGTCCTTGCTGTGTGCCGTGTTCCTCTCTTATTGATGGTTCTTCAATAGAGAGAGTAGCGTAAGAAGAGTTCGAGTGAGCAGTGATATCAAGAGTCTAGAACTGCTGAGTAGTAAGCCGTGAGCCACGAATCCTGCAGAACGGTCCGAGGAGTATCAGGAGGCTACAGGCTCCCCGGCGCAGCATGCCGGTTGAGAGCGAGAGGAACCAAACCGATCAGCATCTATAAGTAAAGCTGATAGAATTATAGACTGGTGGACCAATGCCCTCACCCCGCTGTCAGGGGTGATGGGGAGAGAATTCAAGACCCACCTCGAGGCTACCCTCGGGGGTGGGCCACAGGGTATTGCAGCCCTATTTCAGACCATCCTGTCGGAAGAGTGACTTGGAGGGAAGGAGAGGAGGAAGTCGTGGGAGGTGAGCGGGTGGTACCTCGCACTGGCGATTGTATTGTGGCTGCTGGAAGCCTTATCGTTGGGATATCGTTGCTCTGTCAAATAAAGAGACTGTTCTGCACCCGTAAAGACTGTGTGTGATTTGGAGAGTATAACCCTGGGACCTGAGGGGTTTTTCTATACCGGTCCTGTCCCATTACCGTGGGAGTATAGAAGATGTAGGCGCTGCACCACTAAGATATCATGGAGGCTATCACCCCAGAAGCCCGGTCCTGGCTCCCCCACAACATCGCGGGAAGCTCAGGCCCTCCTGTTCCTCACAGGTACGCACCACACCGCATGTAACCAGCCCCCATGCACCCCTCACACTCCCGTAGAGACTGGGGGGGGGGGAGAAACAGGGTTACACTTAGAAACCGCTGTATGACCAGTTTATCTAATTATAAACTGTCTCATTTTGCTAGTTGCATTTCTGTTATGCTTCCATTAGATGCCAGGCAGGGCCTATGCCTTGGAAAGAGAATAAACATTTGTTTATTTTAGGTTATGCAGGTGAAGGGATCTCCCAAATCCTCACAACATATACCAATTACCACAACACTTAAGAGACTGCAATTCACAACAATGAAGCATAAGGAGAAAAGCTCCAATTTTATTCATTACCATCAATTAATAGTCAAATAACACCAAAAATAACGGTAAAAACCTAAGCAGGGTGATGCTATAAATTAGTGTCTCTCTTGCATATATGAGAAGATCCCACCAACGGGGGGGGGGGGGGGGAAACGGGGCAAACACAAGGGACAGACAGACACACCAAAATGAACAGAATCACTTCCGAAAATCAGTGCTGATAACAATGTAAACCAGAGCAGCTATAATTAGTTAAAGAAATCCAAATGTCAATAGATAAAAGGGGATATGTATCGGGCACTGTGGCCCTTCTTCAGGCCTGTTCACACATAGAAGTGGTACGTCCCTTTTAATTGGTCCTCTGGATTGTCCAAAATAATGGTGCACAGTTTCAATCCCAGAAGCAGGGGGCTATATCCTCCAGCATCTGCTAATCTTTAACGCCTTACAGCTGCTCCCCACGCTTACATCAGGGTCCAGTGTTCATATGGAATGTCTCCTTGAAACTTTGCTCTATTGTGCACATATAAGAGTGTGTGTCTGCTAACTTTTCCTTTGCATGTGTGCTCATTTTTTATGTTTTGCTGCTTTTTTTCATATATTAAAGAAGAAACTTAATGAGACCAATGGAAAACGTTTGTCTTTAATTTTCTATGATTTATTTTTTGAGTGCTGATCCAGTATGGTTTTTGTAAAAATCATATGTACACTGCTGCTTACTGCGCTCCATATTGGAATTGTGAAGCGCTTTGAGTCCCATTGGAAGAGAAGCACTAAATTAAATAAAAGTTATTATTATAATTTCTCTGAAAGTTAAAAAGATGTCTTAGACCTCCCGTTCCATGCTGCCAATCAGAGATGGCTTATATATCATGTAGTACTGAACTGAAATCATCTGATGATCAGAGTGGGAGTAAAGGACTAGTGGAAGCCATGAGATGGCCAAATGAGTCCTCCTCTCTACATCTTGATCACCACTGGAAGCAACAGTAGAGTAGGGATAGATGTCCCATTATCTGCTTCATTCGGTGAATGTATTTAAATCTGTATACTTATCTTTCTATGTTCTCACAACCCAGGGGGAGCATGAAGGAAAAAACAACAGAGAAAACACAAACTAAGTGCAGACTGTAAAATTCAGTGTGACAATGTGTGAAGAAACTTGGCTCTCGTGTGCAGCCTACTCACAGGATAGCAGTAAGGTATGGGCATATACAGGATCTGTGGAATCTGTAAAGTCTTCTAGATGTAGACAGGATACCTCTCACATTCATAAGTCAGGTGGATGGGAACATGGAAGAATAGAAAAAAATCTCCATGGTGCAGATCAATGGTAAAAGGGATAACTTTATAATGTAGCTAAAAAATGCGCACTTACAATGTAAAAATAGAACATAAGCATTTGGCACTATAACAAGTGACTCAGGAGTGATAGGGTAATGGCCACCGCTCACCGCACCGACGTTGCTTCTCTGCTGTTCACCGTGATGCTGTCAGGATTACCTCCAGTGCTTTTCCCCGATGCGATACGTCACTTCCGGTTAGCGCACTGAGCTCCGTCGCGTCACTTCCAGTGCTGCTCGTGATGGACGGCTTGCAGGACCAATCCTTGCACTTCCTGGGCGGGTCCACTCTACGCATTTCGCCTGACGAAGCCTGTTGTAATCTGGTTCTTTGCCAACCTTCCTCTCCCAAGTAATGCCTCGTGATAAGTAATATCTTGCCCTAAGCAGAGAACACAAACCACGATGTCGTACTTGTAGATTTCTCGGTTCACACTCACTTGCAAGAGTATTGTGAGATTATTATAAAGAAAGGTCACTCAGAGTTTGTATAAGATAAGGTTTGTCATTTATTGTATCACAACAATAATCAGAAATATCACAACAAGCTACTTGTAAGCTAACGGCTAGCAGTTACAGTATGCTAGCAATCCATTCCTAACTATGCAGAGATTATATAGTTAATATGCATTGTCATACTCACAAACAAAAAGATATTATGATAGGTCAGCCAGTCTCAGCTAAGTCTCATCTGTGTGGATTCCCACCTCGGTTCTAATTCAATATGGAGTCACGCAAACTTATATAGCATCTTATTGTTTGCTGCGTACGTGTCATGATACCATACTCTGTGGTTACTGACGTATGTTGTTTATCAGTAGGAATTACAGTTTACTGACGTATGATGTGTTTCAGCATTTACCGTTTGACCACGGCCTGTTTACGCGAGTTAGTTCCTCTTTTATGTGTATGTACCTATGTCCCAACATCCTGTCACTTCTCAGCAAAACAACCTATTATTTCTAAGACAAAATAGCTAGGATTTTAACAATATGCTCTAAGCTGTACTAGGCCTTATAATGATACTATATATATACTGTATATATGTATATATATATATACCTGTGACCTGTATTCATTAGGCGTTATATGCCATAAGATACCTTTAATCCATAACACCCTCTCCTACACATAATTATCATATTGTTGCAAATGCAGAAAAACTATCAAAGCAAAAAATATTCATGTGTACTTTTGGAAGACAGTGTCACTGCTCTCTGATGTTGATGAGCTTGAACTCACAGGAGTATGTGATTGATTGCCAAAACACCCACAACTGCGCATATGTGCACAAGTTAGTCCACGATGGGAAGGTATCAATTTGTAAAAATCACCCAATTGCAAAGCGGGTTGATGTTGACGTTCATACATACTTAAGAGAGTAGTGTTCCACCGGGCCCCAAAACAATGTTGATGTTTATTACCTGAACATGCAAACAACGTGGTACAATTATATGACCCGTGGCTAACAATGCTGATATGACCTTCATCAATTGTATAAAAAGACATTTGAAATATTTGACGGTGAATGTCTCTACACTTGAAGTTGGGTTGATCACCAAGAGATAGCAAAGATTTCACTTGCCAAAAATTACATAACATTAGCAAGCTACGCGGAAGCAATGTCCCATTAGGAGTTAAAACTGAATACGGTCCTGAGGAAACAAGAGAGTTCTGATACATAAAGTCTCTCATCGTGTCGTGAACTGCATGCACTTTGCGTGGCTTCCGATGTGGAAAAACAAGTTCATCTAAGTACATCCTCATGGAAGTTTGTTAGGACCGTGGTAGACGCAAGATTTGTGAAGTATCTTTCTTTTCGTCTGTGTCCTTGCAACAAAGCATACTGCAGCAGGTTAGATTTGACCTGTGTGCTTAAAACAGTATATTAGTATCTAGGTAAAAACATAAGAGTATATGCTAGAAATCAAAATGTGATTAAGCTGAACGCCTCTTCATCTTCGGAAGAAAAGAGAAAACACGAAGTAAAATAACAAGGATTATTATCCCTAAAATAAAAAACAATAGTGGTTTCAAATAACCTAGGATTCCAAACGCATTTCCTAGACCACTAAAAATACCTTTACCAGTAGTTTGTAGGCTGGTGCCTATTTTTGACAAAAAATTACCTGTCATTGGCCAAAAAGTTTTCAGTGATTCACCTAGTGTAGTCAACCACTGGAGAAAATCACCCGGGTGTAAATCAACACGTAGTAATTCACTGTGAACTCTCTGTAAAAGGGTATGTACTATATCATGTGTGAACCCTATTGTAATCTTCATTTTCTTCAAATGAGCCAAAAAGGCTGTCATGTGAGGAAGGATCAGTGTGATAGCTGGTACCTGGAAACGTACTCCAGATGTAAGTGTCTGATGTAACAGAGGTGGAATAAATGTAGTACCATAACACTGTATACTCCTATTAACTGTGACAAGTGATGCCTGAAAAGGTGGAATATCGCAATCCTCTTCTGTAGATAATACTATGTAACTCCCATTATCTAAACTGTGAATTAATGTAAAAGGAGTTTGAATAGGTGTTGCAGTTATCGGGCAGTTGCTACCTTGCATTTGATCATTGCAAGGCATGTGCTGTATGATGTCGTCACATACTAAATAACCTTTATCAACACATCGTATAGTGCTGATGAAAAATTCACGATCACATTTCACAGACATGTATTGAAATGGTTGAGCAACCTGCACCCTTGCAAAATAAGAACCTGTGTGTGTTAAGTGTCCAAAATTAAGCAGTTCCCAATTTGTTGTATAAACATCTCCTGGAATTAACAATTCATAGTATAGAAAAACTTCCCATAAAGTGTCATCAGGGTTATGAACCCGTCTGTGGTTTCTTTCTCGTATGTCATAAACTGTGGTTTGTGAAACATATGCCAGGATCTCAGATTCTTTCGGACTTAAATTAAGATTCTGTGTGATCCACATGAGATTTAAAAGTGATATGTCAACCTTTTGACTTTGCAATGTTAACCTGATCGAAGTGATGTGATTAAGAATAACCAAAGCTTTAATTTCTGCAGATAACACTGTAATGTCTGAAATTGTGTAGGAAGCAAATTTTATCAGGTGATCTCTTAACACCAAAATACCTCTCCTTAATTCTTCATCATTTGAGTCAGACATTTGGCTTATAACAGAAACAGAATCACTCAGCAGGTGTCCTGTGGTTATAAGAATATCATCATTAGTAAGTAATTTCCTTGTAGATGATTTACTTGAAACCTTACATTCATTCATGAAATATGTGTCATTTTCATAATACACTATGGTATTAATTGTTGCATTTGTACCCTACATTGCCTCTGAGTAGGGCATGTTAACAATATTATGTGTGGTGCATGTGTCATAGTCACAGGGTTTATCATCTGGAGCTATTTGGACATTCAGCAAATCGCTCATTGCCCTGATTACCTTGTCTACATTAATATGCAAACTATCATTGAGACATTTCTGGAACAGGGAGTAGACTTTATAATTAGGTTTCATAATCATTATTCGCTCCACACACCAAAAACCTCGTAACCCAGAAAAATGTAAAAATCCTTGATCAATCATTTTCGGTTGCCAGTTAAAATAGCCTTCCATGAGATTGTAATAAAAAGAACAGGGTTTACACCCGTATTTGAATACAGTATTGTCCTTATTACAGATTCCTTCATTGATCAATTTCTCCAATGTGATACCACAAGCATTCTTGAAACCTTTACATGAATGGCTGTAGTATGTAGTATTGGTAAATGTAGCAAAGCGTGGTTGAGTGCAAGTGTCCCATGCTGTAGGTTCACGAAACAACATACCATCACCTTTTATATTCCATTCTTTCGGAAGTGCTGCTGTCTGTAGCTGTCCAGTTTTAGCATCTTCCATCACATCTTGAAGTTTGTGTAACAGGTCATCAGCGGTTGTTGATGATTTCCACCATTCTGAGTAAATACTGTCAGAGCAAAAAACAGCAGAAGTATAAGGTCTTACCCCTCCAGGTATTCTGTACTCTTCTTCTTCAGCACCTTCCCAGAATGCCACTCTTGGATCAGTCTGTCCATTGGGAACAAATCCTTTCTGAGTATTTTGACCTGTATTCAGATAGAAAATAGGGTATTGCTTATACCTTATATTGTCCATGGTCACACCAGGCCGAGGGCAATGATCAGCTTTCAGCTCCTTCATTGGCCATTTACGTGTTCCTTGAAAGTCAATGAAATAGCAATGTCCAAATTCAGCATGACAACGTTGTTCACGGTAGCTTTGCTGCTTCCAATGGTCATGAAGGGGTAAATCATATTTCAGGCTTGTAGATTGCAGCTGTTGCATCTGTGCATTCAGATGTTGTGTCACCAGCTTCCTTCCTTCTGGCGTAGTTATACCAGCTTCTTTAGCTAGCACAGTTGAATCAAACAGCACAACCTGTGAAATCCCCAAAGTCTTTCGTTTCTGGATGATAGGTTTAGGAAACGGCTTCCAATACACACCTTGAGGTATACCCACCGACTGTACCTCCACCGGTTTCAAATCGTAGTGAAGTCCTCGTTTCACGATTCTGGAGTCTGGTGTGGTAATACCGTGTGCAGCTGTACGTTTTCAGTTGATGATCTCGCCTTCTTGCTGAGTCACAAAATGCCATTGTAACCTGAAAATAACGCTGGCCGATATTGCTAGAAAAGCAAAACAGATTGAGAGACACAAAATAGTCTTAAACAGTCTTTTCTTCGTGATTACCTTAGCCATTGTTTGATAGGCCTTCCGGAATATATTGCGTTGATCCGGTATGCCAGGTAACACATATATATGTCTGTGGTCACGGTCACGGAAATCAGCTTCAGCTTATTGGACCTCACCTGCGTGATTAGTTTCCACATCCTGTGGTCGTGCAGTCTGTGCTTCGAGAGGCTGCAGCTCCATCGAAGTCTGTCGCAGATACGGTGTCTCCTCCATCTTTAACAGTTTTTTTCACTGCAGTGAGCTGTAGGTTTAAGATTGTCTATACTTACAGTCCTTTCTTTGCCTTTTGTATCTCGGATAACAAAGGTACGCTTGTTTATCTTTTTCAGTATCGTGGTAGGTTTCTTCCACTTAGGCCGCAACGGCTTTACCTTAGCAACTCTCTCCTGGACCGAATGTCCAATCTGCGGCGTCCAAGCTGCAGGATTACGTGGTGTGTGGGCTGTATGGGAAAAAGAATCCCTCAATTCCTGTAAAATTAATATTTGTTCAAGTCTCCCTGGGACAGAAATAGAATCATTAGTAAACTGTGTATTCATAGGAGTACCATATAACAGTTCATGTGGTGTTTTACCAGTTGTTCTGTTAGGAATATTATTTAGACCAATTTGGACCGTGACCAAAAGTGGGTACCACTGTGTAGGACGATTAGATAGCATTTTGGTTAAAAGTCGTTTCACCTCGTAATTTTTTGCGTTCGACCAATCCTGAAAATTGAGGAATGGGACGGCGAGCTATAGGCCCAGTCAATACCTAATATTGAGGCCATTCCTTGGTTTCTGCTGCTGTGAAAGCAAGTCCACCATCGGAATGAAAGGCCTTGGGCTTAGCCACACTTACTAAGGAGTTGAGACAATTAAGCGTAGAGCTAGCTGTCGTACTACGAACGTGGTATAACCACATAAACCTTGTACAAGCATCAACACAAACCAAAACATGTTTGTAGGAATGTGATGTAGGCAATGGTCCAATATGATCTAAATATATTAAATCAAACGGTTTGCTCGGTATTGCATTAATAATAAATGGTGGTGTCTGATGATTAGGACTGTTTACCAACCGACATGCTTTACAGTTTCTTAAGACTGTCTTAACCATATTTCTCATATTCGGCCACCAATATTTGTGTTTCAGTGTCAACAAAACATTTTCTCTCCCTAGTTGAGGGTGTCCCACACTGTCATGTGCTTGCGTAGCGATCTGCATTCTGCTTGCTACAGGGGGAACAATGAATTCATTAGTATCAATTACAACCATGCAATTATTGTTGACCTGTTTAAATGAGTATTTCTTAGGATAACCAGGTGGATTAGGCCTGGTAGTATCCAGACAAGCATACAACTCTGCATCGAGACTGGCTGACTTTGACTATGCCCTTGTTAACACTTTGTTAACGGCAAATTTTTGACTTACAGTTTGCGCGAGACTATCTGCAAACTGGTTACCCATAGTATGAACCGATGAACCAAGCGTTCTATGCGCTGGTTCATGTACAATTTCAATATCAGGCTTTTGTTCAAAATAGGCCGCAATGGCCTTCCACTTAGCAATGTGCGTTAGTGGTTTCCTTTTGGCATTCAAAAATCCATTCGACTTCCAAATTGGTAGGTCCTGCAGTGCTGAACGTGCTAAATAAGCAGAATCTGTAACTATAAGTACATGTCCTTTAACTGTAAGTGCTTCTTTCATAGCAAATCTAATGCGTGAATCTCTGCAAACTGCGCAGAGTGATCTCCTATAGGTAATTGCCAACTGTGCAACAGATTCATATCTGTGTCATATTTAGCAATTCCTGAACCTGCAGATTTATTTACTCCTTCTTTGCTGGAGTCTACAGCTGAACCATCTGTGTAGAAAATGCATGTGTAAAAGTCGTTTGGGTGTGTTTGCTTTTCCCACGTCACTCCTTCAAAAGGGGATGGGAGGTCATCTAGTGTAGTTCATGTTTTGTCATGCACAAAATGTATTTGAGGATCCTCTATAATTGTATACCACTTTAACCAGCGGCTTCTTAACGCCTTCCTGTCCAGAATGGTCTGTTTCTGCAATGTTGCTAGTGAAGCTACTGAAGTGTATATATAGATATCCTGTCCCTATGCCAAATCACGTGATTTCAGCACTGTAAGTGGAACCGCTGATAACAATTTTTCAAGCGGCAAATATCTCTTCTCTGTATTTGTGAATACATAAGATAAAAGTGTAATTGGTACATTTTCCATAGCATTGTAAATTCTAATGTATGCAGCTAGAGGTGAAATGTTTACATATGCTGACAATGGTTTTGTTGGGTCGCGCTGTGCTAAGTAGGAAGCATCATTAACTGCTGCTAATAACTTTCGCAATGCCTCATCCTCAACTGTTAACCATTTAAAAGGTGTTTTCGGTCTAGTCTGCTCTGATTTAATCTCGCGTGATATTGCGTGATGCAATGGTGCAATCAGTACATTAAAATCTGGGATAAACGTCATTGAAAAATTCAGTAACCCAATAATGCTTCTTAACTGTTTCAATGTTTTAGGAACACTGATGTTGGAAACTTTGTCTCTGTAATTACTAGAGAGGCCTCTACCATTTTCAGCTATTTCAAAGCCTAAAAATGTCACAGTTTCTCTTGCAAGCTGTGATTTTTTTAGGGAAACAAGGTAACCTGCCGCTGTCAATGTAAGCAATACATCTGTCATAACTTTAAAATGTTCTGCTTCTGTGTCATGCGATAAAAAAAAAACATCCAAGTTAATATTTCACAGTCAACTTAGCTTGTGGTTTTATTGCCACTTCCTCTTTTATTTGGATGAAGGAAGCAACATCCTTAAATGCTATAAGAAAATCACATTCTAATTTATTATGTTCAACTAATTCAATAAAAACATTTCTATCATTGATTTTTACTTCTAAATAATACGAAGGATAAGTGCCATTTCCTTCAATCGTTTGTATCGTGATGTCGTGTACATAATTTTCATCAATTAAAATATCAGTTCTTACAAGGGATATGTCTGCTTGTGTGTCTAAAATTCCCTTGTATTCAATATTTAATGTTAAATTAGTCTTTCCTCAAAAAGGTCTGCAGGGAAATGCGTAATCTTCCCAACAGACTTCTTTGTGGTTGCTGGTGTAGCTGCAGCCTGTTGTTTAACTTCGCGTTGACTGTTAGTCAAACCAGAAGTCTGTGTAGCAAAACCTGTACATTTGTCACGAAATCTGATTTCGCTAGTTTTGCCTTGCCCGTACCTGTCGGGAGTTTTAATGTATTGTCTCAGATTATATCTGGACACTGCACCCTCATTACGAGCTTGCTGTTCAAAACGTGTAGTTTGTGGTGTAGGAGTGTCTTGTCTCTGTGTTTGATTTTGAAAACTTCTATTATCTCTTTGAAAATTACCTCTTCTGTCCCACTGCTCGTCTCTAGGATAAACAGGAGTTTGATACTGATTGAACGGAGGTCTCCACTTCCTGTCTTGGACAGGAAAATTTCTCCCTTTGTTTGTTTTTGGTCACTCAGGTTTCCTGTCACTGGTTTGTGGCTTAGGTGACCCCACCGGCTCCCCGGTTAAACTCCTGCCAACGAGAGTATAGGTATTTTTCAAAATTTCAGGAACCATAATTGGTTTTTGTTCTACTGGTAAACCTTGTATTTGTCTTTCAAGGTCTAACAGCAAACCCTGGCCCTTAATCAATGCCTTAAGACAACCCCAAACAATCTCATGATTGCCTTGTGTAAAACGTAACCCCAAAATATAAGCTGCTACAATCCCACTAGTCTTATTAACCTGTCCTAGTGTATCTGCCAATGATGAAATAGTAACTTTTCCGTGGGTTTTCTCATACACATTGCTGATGACTGAATCCCAGTCTCGTGCTTCAGCCAATGTGATTGACAAACCCGCAGGCAGCAAGGAATTCACTAAAGCAAGTTTTTAGTGTGCGTTCGGTGTAGGATACACTCCATCTAAAGAGTGTGTTCTCTCATTAAGCCACATTACAATGTCTTTTGGATTAGTTGGTAACTGACCAATTGTCGCTTTAATATTGGCCATAGGGATATAAACTTGTACCCAAGCTGGTACGTCAATTAACGCTTGAGCTCCTCTTGTTGCTAAGAGGACATCAATAATTTCTCTTAGCAGCGTGATTTCTGCAGTAGCATTAGCACGCTCTGTTGCAACATCCCGTGCAGCTTGTGTTAACTCAGGTAATGTAACTGGTGTAAATAAGTGTGTGCGATTCTCCCCATATTTCGCACCAGAATTAATAGGACCATGTCTGTCCACGCCTGTAGCAATCACAGGCTGTTGCCCCAAAATGACAGTCGCTGCATTATGTGTCAAATTAATGATCGTGTGTGTCAACGGGTTATATGCCTGTTGTATGTATTGATATGTGACTGGATCAGCTGTGGTGTCTATTGTTAGATAGCAGTATCTTGCCCCAGGTCCCCACGGGCAAAATTGAATTTCAAATGCCAGAGTTTCACCATTAATCTGATCTCTATGATACTAACTTCTCATTAAAACATTCAGATCTGCAACTCGTGCAAAATCTATAACATGATATACGATATATATATATATATATATATATATATATATATATATATATATATATATATATATAAAATGAAAATTGTACCTTCTCTATTATAAAGAGGAAATAGCATACACGTGTACTTTCAAGATAAAATGGGTAACATAAGATTTATGACTTATTTATACAACTCATGAGTAATTAACCACGTTTGGGCGCCATAATCTGGTTCTTTGCCAACCTTCCTCTCCCAAGTAATGCCTCGTGATAAGTTATATCCTGCCCTAAGCAGAGAACACAAACCACAATGTCGTACTTGTAGATTTCTCGGTTCACACTCACTTGCAAGAGTATTGTGAGATTATTATAAAGAAAGGTCACTCAGAGTTTGTATAAGATAAGGTTTGTCATTTATTGTATCACAACAATAATCAGAAATATCACAACAAGCTACTTGTAAACTAACGGCTAGCAGTTACAGTATGCTAGCAATCCATTCCTAACTATGCAGAGATTATATAGTTAATATGCCTTGTCATACTCACAAACAAAAAGATATTATGATAGGTCAGCCAGTCTCAGCTAAGTCTCATCTGTGTGGATTCCCACCTCGGTTCTAATTCAATATGGAGTCACGCAAGCTTATATAGCACCTTATTGTTTGCTGCGTACGTGTCATGATACCATACTCTGTGGTTACTGACGTATGTTGTTTATCAGCAGGAATTACAGTTTACTGACGTATGATGTGTTTCAGCATTTAC
Organism: Ascaphus truei; assembly: GCF_040206685.1. Lineage (NCBI taxonomy): Eukaryota > Metazoa > Chordata > Amphibia > Anura > Ascaphidae > Ascaphus > Ascaphus truei. The sequence goes on along the minus strand of NC_134483.1, from coordinate 92,628,750 downwards.
CGTTTGACCACGGCCTGTTTACGCGAGTTAGTTCCTCTTTTATGTGTATGTACCTATGTCCCAACATCCTGTCACTTCTCGGCAAAACAACCTATTATTTCTAAGACAAAATAGCTAGGATTTTAACAATATGCTCTAAGCTGTACTAGGCCTTATAAAGATACTATATAATATACCTGTGAACTGTATTCATTATGCGTTATATGCCATAAGATACCTGTAATCCATAACACTCTCACATTCATAAGTCAGGTGGATGGGAACATGGAAAAATAGAACAAAATCTCCATGGTGCAGATCAATGGTAAAAGGGATAACTTTATAATGTAGCTAAAAAATGCGCACTTACAATGTAAAAATAGAACATAAGCATTTGGCACTATAACAAGTGACTCAGGAGTGATAGGGTAATGGCCACCGCTCACCGCACCGACGTTGCTTCTCTGCTGTTCGCTGTGATGCTGTCAGGATCACCTCCAGTGCTTTTCCCCGATGCGATACGTCACTTCCGGTCAGCGCACTGAGCTCCGTCGCGTCACTTCCGGTGCTGCTCGTGATGGACGGCTTGCAGGACCAATCCTTGCACTTCCTGGGCGGGAACACTCTACGCGTTTCGCCTGACGAAGCCTGTTGTCCTATTGGGCGAAACGCGCAGGGCATGAGATCACTTGGTATCTCAATGAGATTATAGAAAGCTAATTGTACTCCTGCTTTTCTGCTCATTTGAATTGTACAGAAACAGAGAAGTTACCTGTTTAGTTTTAGTTTACTTGTTGGCTGTATTAGGGGAATTTATTTGGATCATTGGGAAATGTTTATTGCCCAGGGTGAAATGTTCTTACTATAAGTAGTGTACAGGCAGGCTGCGGCCAGGCAGGGAGCGGGCGCGCTGGCACTCGTGAGCTGCGCCTTGCTCGGCCAGGCCATTTGTGGCCGGCTAGGTGCGCGCTCGCCTGGGGGCGTGGCTACAATGTCACGGAGCTGGTTTGCCCTCATTGGGCGAACCGCTCACGTGGCGCACTTGCGAGTGGCAAATTCAAATGTGCTTGCTCTGGAAGCAGCTAAGCGCTGAGCATATACAGGTACTTCCTCACACTGGCCACACACATTGTTTCAATGTGTTTCATCATGGCCAGCGTGAGCGCGCCCGCCCTTTCAGTGCTACCCTGGCCGAGGCCTTCAATTACACAGCATCCTGACACAATTGCACCACAAAGCTCTGTGTTACATACATCACTCTTTTGGACTAGTCACAAATGCCATAGTTCTGAGGGTAACTCACTGCTAGTTTTTATGTTTAGTTTAAACTTCTTAATGCTCCCCCCTAGCTTCTTGACCATGTGTAACTCAGTGACATGGTCTTGCCTACCAATGATGGGGGGGGTTTTCCCTCACAAGGAAAGCAAAGATAGACTGATACCCAAACTTGCTTCATTCACCACATTGTGATTGTGCGTGAGGCATTGCACAGCTTGTACAGCCAATTCTCAGACATGGAGTTGTAACATCAGTGGATCCACTGGAAGACAGCTGTCTCATCCCTTTTGGATGGTTTTTGTATTTTTATGCAGGTAGTGGTTGCAAACCAGAGAGACAATTAAGCTAAAAACATGACAAACCCCCTGCAAGATAAATTATCCACAAGTGTATAAATAAAGAAAATCCCTGCAAATATTTTAGATGAATTGTATTAGTGCTTAGAAAAATGGACGAATGTTTTTGTCCCCTTAAGGACCATCATCATGGTACCTTAGTGGACATACACATTTGTCCATTTTTTATATGCATTTGATCGAAATTAATCACAATGTTTTTCTTTTCATAAAGAAGAATTCATGAAAAGTGAGGAGAGGCGGTGCACTGCAAAATTAAGTAGGGCTATAACATAAAAATAATTAAAATAGATGGTTTATTGGGCTCGTATCAGCATAAGGAATGGATACAGACAATAGGCAAATGTACCTCGTACGCGTTTCTTGCCTATTGGTGCTTTATTAAATTGATAAAGTACCAATAGATGCAAAAGAGGCAGGAAACACGCAGATGGAGCAGTAGAATCTATCAAGTCATGAGTACAACTAAAGCTTATTTTGCTTCACGCAAACAAGGGGCTTTCTGGACTTTTTCATCTGTCAGCTTACAGCTGTACTCCAGAGTGCAATTCTTAGGGACGACGGGATCCACCAGACTCGACATGAACCTGCCAAGTTAGGTGGCCTTCCCTCTTTTATCCCACATATGAATTGTTTATACCCACAATCAATGTTTATTTATAACTTAATTCACACTATTTAACCACATGAATCGAATACCATATCTATTGCCCCACCAGGAGCCAGACTCCATCTTTAATATCTTTTTTGGATTAACACGCATCACATTACTCTGCAGCACCGAACTGGACTTTGTTGTTATATTTTTCTCTTTTTCTTTTCATAGTTGTTTCACCTGATGCTGGAGCTATATCTTAGATGTTTGTGTTTGTCTTCCACAGGTCACCAATTCATCCCCATTGCCAGGTCATACAGGAGTTTAGCTGCAGACAATGGTATTGGTTAGTGACATGAATGCCCAAGGAAAGCAAAGAATATGTTTTGGCTTTTGTTCTCCTTTATAGTTTTGGTGTGATGTAACAATTTAAGTTATGCCAACTCATGCATGGGGAAACATAAGTCTCTCTCTATGTATCAGAAATATTTATGGTTTAGATAATGTTTCTTTAAACCATCTGTAAACAAATATTAGTATAAAGTCAGAAAAACAGAGATCCCTACTAGACCAATGAAGATGGATTCAAGCAATGGGAAAACATATTGACAAAGCCTGTCTGTGACAGGAGGGGGTAACCAGGCTATCTAATAAAGGTTAAGCCCTCTGGTTACCCCTGACCCCGTAGGGCCCCTGGTACCTCCATATGCCAGGGACCAGGGATGTGATACATGATGGAAAATAAAATGACCGTATTTTTTCCTATTTCATGTTCCCTGTACCCCAGACTTGTGAAACTTTCTGTGTGTGAGTTTTAGGTGGGATATTTGGATAAGAATGTCATTCTTTTGTTTGCAGGAGTTCGGGAACCGGAGCCCTGATATCCCAGTCCTATATCCAGCAGAGTCATGAGTCTCCCCAAGGTCCGGAATGTATTAAAATATGTATTTCAATGTTTTATACATTTATTATAAGGCTCTATGTAGCTTGCCCAGGTGACCAGTTAAGGTGCCATCAAGTCTACATAGGGTCCGTAGTTCAAAGGGGAGAGGATGTCCAGAGGTGTGAAACCGCTTTGTGACTGAGAAAGGGCGAATGGCCAGGTCTGGACTACAAATGGACACCCTTTTGTCAGTACCAGACCTTGTGGAGCCGGCCCAGCAGGTGGCAATGAGTTAGCCAGACAGGATGCAGCCATAGAGTCTGATCCTCTTGGCTAAAATCGTATTTCCCGCTCACCCGGCTTCTCGAGCCTCTGTGGCACGCCTCCACCTCTGACATCAGCCGAGGGTCGAGACCCTCTTTCTATTGGCTGGCGGGCAGGAATTCCCCTTCTCTGATTGGCTGCTCATTCTCCCCTCCATTCTGGGGATAGCCCAGTGGAGCGTATGTAAGGTGCTGACCAGGAGAGAGAGTAGCGCAACCAATCGGGAGTCGATGAAGCTACGGCGGGCTTGTCAAAGTTGTTCTGTTCAAAATACTGTAACAGCGACCGGCTTCATTTTGAAGCCTGAAAAGCCTGAAAAGTTTGTCTCGCAGAGACTAAGTCCCGTAAAAAAGAGATCCGCCGCTCTCTCTGCGCAAACATCGGCACATTAAAAATCTTTTAAATACAATTTTATTCATAGTGTAGATGTGCAGGGGGTGTCCGGAGCTGAACCGCATTGGTTTCAGGTCCGGGGACCCCCTGTTTCCTGAGATACAGGCCCTGTTATGAGGTGCCGGTATCCCTCTGCATTTAAATGTACCGATCACGTGACCGCGGAATGTAAACAAAGCAGAGGGATACCGGCACCCCATAAAGGGGCCTGTATCTCGGGAAGCAGGGGGTCCCTGGACCTAACACCAAAGCGGTTCAGCTCCAGAGACCCTCTGCACATCTACACTATGAATAAAACACCCATGTCAATAAACAATCATTCCTTACCTTTGCGGCTATGTGCTATGGTAACGAAGCAGCATGAATATATTTTTAATAATAGTGTACTGTGAGCAGGGGGTCCCCTGAGCTGAACCGCATTGATTTGTGGACCAGGGACCCCCTGCTTCCGAGTTACAGGCCCCGGTATGTGTCATCGGGTGCCAGTGTCACCGCCATCTTTATAGCATCCCATACACGACGTGCCCACTATAAAGATGGAGGCGACACTGGCACCGATGCCCCAAACCGGGGCCTGTAACTCGTGAAGCAGGGGTCCCTGAGCCACAAATCAATGCGGTTCAGCTCAGGGTACCCCCTGCTCCCGCACAATATTATGAAAATACATTAATGCTGCTTCATTACCATAGCGGATAGCCGCTAAGGAAATGAAGGGGTTAAGGCATAATAGCATGTTTATTGGGGACAATTGCCCCCAATTAACATTGCAATAAACAACATACACCCCCTGTGCCCTCAACAACCCCTATACCCCCATTACATATATCACATTTTTGGGATGCACAGCAATGATACTATAGGCCGGCGGTGGCCCTCGGGTGTTCCCTGCAGGCCTGCAGTACCAATTCAGTGCAGCCCTAAAAAAATTACAACACATAAATACACCACTCTTAACACATACAGTATAGTAATGTGCAAAATGAATATTATCCACATATGGATAATAGTGAATTTGCCCATTTAAAATACATAAAGAACAATAAATACAATAAATACATATAGCACTCACCCATGTCCGGCTGCCACGATGAAGGCCATCCTCATCTTCATCACTGTCCATGGCCCCTCTGATGCTGCAAAACATGAACAAGAATTAAAAACACAATGTAATGTCCCCTAACCCCTTAATCACATAGCGGTTATTAACCGCTACAGTCATTAAGGGGTTAACCCACCCTCACCACCACTCGGGAGGCCTACATACCTTCCACCACTACCCCCCCTCCACCCCATGAGGCCTAACCACCCTCACTCACCCAATACCCAGCCGGGAGGCCTACCCACATACCCTTGGGGCCAATATCCCCTTCCCCCACCCCCAGTACCCACAATAAAAACAATACACAGCCCCACAATAAACATCATTATATTTATTAAATACATAACCCACCCCCTGTGCCCCCACATAAATACATGATTTATTATTTTACATACAGGGTTAATACCCCAGGACCACGGGAGTCCCCGGTGGGCCTGACGGGTCACCTCAAAGACCTACAGTAGCCCAGCACCATGTTTCAAACAGGGTCTGGAGGCCTGCGGGTGGTCCCCGCCAGGTGCCATGGTCCACCAGGTGGTCCCCGCTGGTCACCGTGGGCCACAATCTACAATCTATGCACCATGTACACTCTGCCAATCAATGTTAACAATAAAATATTCCAAACAAAATACCATTAAATCCAAACAAGTATACTATTTAAACCAAGCAAGTCACCATAAATCAATTAGCATTCATTAATCAAATCCCAAAACAATTAAAATACCATCCATAACAATTACACAATTAACTATTTAAATCGTTAAACAGAACAAGTTACCATCATACAAAATATAAGTACCAAAAAGAATACAATATACAAAAGCAAGCCTCGCCATGACCTAAAGTACAGCATACAACACCAAAAATTACATCTATCTAATTCCAAAATACATTACACACACATTTATGCATAGCAGCATAGCCAAAAACATTTCAAAGACAGCAAAACAAGCATTTCCTACCAAACCATTTCTTACCCTGTATGTATATATTGATCTAGACATACATACATATATACATACATACATACATACATACATACATACATACATACATACATACATACATACATACATAGAGTGGCAAGAAATTATCTTTCAAAAAAAAATATGACATGTCAAAAAATAAAAAAAAACATGTACAAGTTAAAAATAAACCATTTCTTTTGTTCACTTACCATTACCTGACCAACTCACCAACTCCCGTTGAACACCTTACTCTCGAACCAATCCACGCACAGGAACCCATAAAATAATAAACCATAAAATAATAAACCATAACAATCCAGGGGTCTTCTATTTGTAATCCATCTTCATCTGTATTCTTCTTTCTTGTATCTTCTTCCGCTCTCTTCCGGGGTCTTCTTCTCTTCTTCGGCCACGCCCTGGCCTTTTTTCTTCGGTAGGAGGTCCTTCCTCCTCGGCGTCTGCCTTCAAAATGAGACGACATAGGCTTTTACAGGCCTATGACGTCACATTGTCGTCATATGGTTCCCACGGCCCTGATTGGGCCGTGAAAACCATGTGATTTTGGGGGGGGGAATTAATTTTGATGACGTCATTTAAAGGCAATGACGCCAGCCAATCAGAATGGCTGTGCTTCAATTGCCTTTAAGATGACGTCATGAAAAGAAAGATGGCCGGCCTCACATGGTACCGTAGCCAATCAGAGCGTGGGAACTACATCCCTACGCTGATTGGCTCTAGTAGACCATGTGACAGAGGCTTTTGGGAGAACGGATGTGACGTCATTTAAGCCTGTCACATGGTACTAGGGCCAATCAGAATTGGGATGTATTTCCCACGCTCTGATTGGCTACCGTACCAATGCTTGTTTTACTGTCTTTAAAATGTTTTTGGCTATGCTGCTATGCATAAATGTGTGTGTAATGTATTTTGGAATTAGATAGATATAATTTTTGGTGTTGTATGCTGTACTTTAGGTCATGGTGAGGCTTGCTTTTGTATACTGTATTCTTTTTGGTACTTATATTTTGTCTAATGGTAACTTATTCTGTTTAACGATTGAAATAGTTAATTGTGTAATTGTTATGGATGGTATTTTAATTGTTTTGGGATTTGATTAATGAATGCTAATTGATTTATGCTGACTTGCTTGGTTTAAATAGTATCCTTGTTTGGATTTAATTGGTATTTTGTTTGGAATATTTTATTGTTAACATTGATTGGCAGAGTGTACATGGTGCACAGATTGTATGCATCATTTATACAATGTAAATTCAATGTTTTGATTGGCATTTTATGCTTTTGATTGGAAGATGAGATTTGATTTTTTTAGGAAATAGGATTTTATTTTACTGTGGCTGATATGGAGAAGTGGTATTTTTATTAGAGCATGTTTTTGATAACCCTTAAACCTTTGCGGTTATTATCCGATAAGGTGATTAAGGGGTTAATTGATATCAGAATGTAATTGCATATTGGCTATGTATTTTGTTGGCAACGGAGGACACGGATTTTGCTGGCGAGGGGACTTCTTATTGATGAGGTGAGTAGAACTTTATTTATTTTATTATGCTACTTAATGTGTTTAATAATGGGCAAATAATCTATTATCCCTATCTGGATAATAGTTATTTTGCACATTATTGTACTGTATGTGTTGTGGGGGAGGGGGGGGGATTGATGTATTTAATGTATAGGACATGTTTATTTTTTTTACATACAGGGTTGTTTCCTCAGGTCTGCGGGGGACCTATGGAGACCACCTGCGGTCATCTCGGGCTTCTCACGGGTAAACGGCTGCCGGGTCCATAGGGGACACCTGCGGGGAAGAACCGGTGGCCCCACATCTGTGGCGGCACCATGGACCCGTAGGTACCACCCATGGGCCCCCAGACGCCTATGGGAACCACCCGAGGCCCCTCAGACACCTGTGGGTCTGACCCGGGGCCCCCCAGACTGCCGTGGGCCTACCCATGGGGACCCTAATGTGGCCCACGGTGACCCGCGGAGACCACCTGGTGGACCATGGCACCTGGCGGGGACAACCCGCAGGCCTCCAGACCCTGTTTGAAACATGGTGCTGGGCTACTGTAGGTCTGTGAGGTGACCTGTCAGGCCCACCGAGGACTCCCGTGGGCCTGGGGTATTAACCCTGTATGTAAAATAATAAATCATGTATTTTTGGGGGGGCACAGGGGGTGGGTTATGTATTTAATAAATATAATGATGTTTATTGTGGGGCTGTGTATTGTTTTTATGGTGGTACTGGGGGTGGGGGAAGGGGGTATTGGCCCCAAGGGTATGTGGGTAGGCCTCCCGGCTGGGTATTGGGTGAGTGAGGGTGGTTAGGCCTCACGGGGTGGGGGGGTAGTGGGGGAGGGTATGTAGGCCTCCCGAGTGGTGGCTGAGGGTGGGTTAACCCCTTAATGACTGTAGCGGTTAATAACCGCTATGGTGATTAAGGGGTTACGGGATATTACATTGGCTGTTTTTATTCTTGTTCATGTTTTGCAGCATCGGAGGGGGCATGGACGGTGATGAAGATGAGGATGGCCTTCAACGTGGCAGCCGGACATGGGTGAGTGCTATATGTATTTATTGTATTTATTGTATTTATTGTTCTTAATGTATTTTAAATGGGCAAATTCACTATTATCCATTTGTGGATAATAGTAATTGTGCCCATTACTATACTGTATGTGTTAGGGGGGGGGGGGGTTATTTCTTTATAAGTATGTATGTGTTTCGACATTAATTTGGGGGGGCACAGAATTGGTACTGCAGGCCCGCGGGTAACACCTGAGGGCCCCCACCGGCCTATAGTATCATTGATGTGCATATATGTGTATGTTAAGGGGGTATAGGGGTTGTTGGTGAAATATATATATATTTATTTATTTATTTATTTATTGTGGGGCTGTTGTGTGTGTATTTTTTTTATTCTGGGTAGCGGGGAGCTCCGGTGCTGGTATTAATGGGTATCAGCTCCCGGAGACCTCCGGCATCAATCCCAGGCAGGAAAAAGGCCTGATTTTTTCTAAGTGCTGATCCGCCGCTCATCCGCAGCCTCTCACCAGCAACTTGTCAACTTTTTGGGGCGAGATGGATTGGCGTGAAAATCTCAATTATAGAATGGCGCAAACTTTCTCGCCACTACTAGAATTGAGCGGGTTTCAAAACATGGCTAGTTGCGGCGCAAAGTGCCTTTTCGCCGCGTCGATGGCGGAAAAAAAAAACGCCAACAAACTTGGCGTTTTTTTTGCTTTACGCCAAGTTTTCGCCCCTTACTGAATCGGGGTATGCATTTTTGGCGCAAAACGGACGAAAAGTGCCTTTGCGCCGCTTACTGCATGATGCCCTTTGTTGGGTATCTACTATTTGTTACTTCAAAAGACAGAGCAAAAGAAGGAGTACAGAAAGCAAGAGGGGACTAAAGTAAAACAGACGAGTGAGATATTGAGGGGGATATTTATCAAAATGATGCAATTTGCTCTATAATAGAACGCAAACATTTTCATTGGAGTCAATTTGCGCCATCAGCAAATGTTTAAAACCTTTCAGGTTTCTCACATCAGACCTAATAACATCCCATTTGATCTGGTGGATTTACATGATGCAGGAAGAAAGGAAATCGGTACCCCTTGGCAGACAACACACTTTAATGTATTTCATTATAATATTTTGTCACAAGCTGTCTTATGGCTGAGCAACACTTAGTAAATATGGTCATATATGTTTCCAGAAAGTCATTATCTGAAGGTAACTTAACCAGATACAGTATGTACCTACATATTACTGCAAGGTAACCCAATTTCCGTATGCCACATTAACTACTGGACCATGAAATGCATTAAAGGAACATTATATAACGCCATTAATGTACATAGCGCTTCACAGCAGTAATACAAATGACATAATCATATAAATAACAAATAATATAAATAACACATAATGGGAAGAAGTGCTTCAGACATAAAAGTAACATTAAGGAAGAGGAGTCCCTGCTCCGAAGAGCTTACAATCTAATTGGTAGGTAGGAAGAACATAAGGAGACAGTAGCAGGGTGTTCTGGTAAGTGTGTCTGCAAGGGGCCAAGGTTTATGTATCATGTGTGTAGTATTAGCCACGGAGCTACTCATATGCTTTGTTAATGAGGTGGGTCTTAAGGTGGGTCTTAAAGGTGGATAGAGAGGGTGCTAGTTGGATATTGAGGGGAAGGGCATTCCAGAGGTGTGGGGCAGTCAGTGAGAAAGGTTTAAGGCAGGAGAGGGCTTTAGACACTAAGGCAAACTCCCAACATAGCCACCCTACCCAGGTAATATATTTTTTAATAGAGCCAGTTTCAATCGTGTTAAGTAACTCGTGGCATGTTTCTGAATACTTGGTGGAAACAAGTCAGCTCACAGATGTTTTATCAAATAAAAAGGTGATGGAACAAACAAATTGATTTTCTAATTCAATTTTTTCCTACATACAGAATGCGATAAAATGACGGCAGTTACACAAAAACATAATTTATCTTATGCAATTATCTTTTTCTTGGTTTGGTTATTTGCAACTGTTCTCAATGTAAAGCACATTTAGGAGTGGGACCATTTGCTTGTCTTGCTGATCTACACTATACGTTTAATCATATTCCAAATGACATTTGTTGCGTTTGATCATCACAATGCTTCACCAGGGTCAAGTGGCAGTGAGGGACATAGTTGTTTAACTGAGAAAATTGTAGATACACGAGCCATTGAAATGAATCAACTGTGCCAGATGTGAAAAGTCTATTTAATAGGAAATTATGGTTTATGTATATGAGTAGAAAAGGAAAAGATCCTTCATTCAAAAAAATACAATGTATAAGTGTAGACTTGTGAATAAATAATGGAGTGGTACTTGACCTACTGCCATCATAACCTTTAATTTCAGGTTAAATCTAAACTGATCTACTATGTAACAAACGTTCATGTCATTATTATCGTTGTTATTTATTTATAACACGCTAACATATTCCGCAGCGCAGTGTAATATAGTTGGAGGACGAAAGACAATAAAGTAACACATATTCACATACATTGTTACAGTAGGTAAAGAGGGCCCTGCCCTAAGGAGGTTACAATCTTTAAGGAAGGGAGAGTGGAAACATAGGGTACAAGGGAGTGAGAAGGTTGGTGGGGTTCAGATTGCAAGCAATGCCAGATGTTAACCCTTAGCGTGCTGCTTCTGTGCAGACAGGAGAAGCTCTTGCGGAACCCTTTCAGACGTCAGGCTTTGGGGTGACCCAGATGTAGGCTGAAGAGGCTATGGCCCTTATTCTGTAAGGTGTGATAGCGCAGATAACGTGCTATTGCATGAAAAGTCCCATCGACTCTAATAGGGCTTTTCATGCTATAGCACAGCGGTGCGCAAACTGTGGGGCGCGACCCCCAGGGGGGGCGCGAGACTGCCGGTGGGGGGGCGCGGGGTTTACAGAGGCCCTGCACGCTTCCCGAAGGCACTTAAATTAAGTGCCGGGGGAGCTGCAGGGCCTCTGTAAACCATACTTACCCGTGACTCCGGCGGCTTCCTTCTTGCGTCGCCATGGCAACGCGGCGTCAAAATGACGCCGCGAGGTCATGTGACGTCACGTTGCTATGGCAACGTGACGTCATGACCATGGAGGGCGGGTAATTGGTGATTAGGGGGGGCGCGGAAGAGAGGGGACCGCCGGCAGGGGGGCGCAGGGAAAAAAGTTTGCGCCCCCCTGCTATAGCACATCATCTCCACTATCACACTATACAGAATAAAGGAGAAAAGGTAAGTGGATCGATGAAACTGCGGCTTCTTTGAAAAAAGTCAGAACACACCAGCAATGGAAAAATAAAAAAGATTTATTCACTACATATAAAAATGACACAAAAAATACACCGACAGGACAAAAAACTCGCCTCCTACGCGTTTCACGATCATTATGGCGCTATAGTGGGTGTGAAACGCGTGGGAGGAGAGTTTTTTTGTCCGGTCGGTGTATTTTTTGTGTCATTTTTATATGTAGTGAATAAATCTTTTTTTATTTTTCCATTGCTGGTGAGTTCTGACTTTTTTTTCGATGGAGCTGCAGTTTCATCGATCCACTTACCTTTTCTCCTGATGTCCTCTGATTAAGAGACTCATTCGGGGGATAAGGAGGATTCCACAACATCTGATCTAAGCAAATGCTGGATCAGCCGGAGGAACTAGACAACTAGACGGCGATTCATCGTCAGTAGTTACAAATCCACACCGGGTATGCCAGAGACACGGGGCTAGAATTCGAGCCACAGTCATCCAGTGAGGACTATATATTATTCTTCATACGAGTATAGGCCTTGTTTCACTTATTTTGCCCCTTATATGTTCTCCTCTTATCATCCTGTATATATGTTATCAGCAGTGGAAGACTTACCTTTCCGTTTAACCCGATCAGTGCCCCGCCATACATGTGCATATAATCATTATACAGAATAAAGGTCTATGAATGATTTCAGATGTGCTATGAAAGTTCTTTTGTTCAGTGCAGAAAATATTGCAGAGGGCTGGGCTGACAAAACACATTGCAAGCAATCCCAGATGTTAACCCTTTGCACATAGTGTCTGTGCAGAGGGGAGCAGCTCTTGGGGAACCCTTTCAGACGTCCACCTTGGGGGCGATGCAGATGTAGGCTGAAGAGGTCCTGAATGAATTCACCTGTGCTATGAAAGTGCTTTTTCCAGGGCAATAAACATTGCAGAAGGTGGAGTACCCATAGTATATGCATAGCTCTCATCTTCTACTTCAGGCTATAGTCACTAAACTATGATGGCTACTAATGTTTGTTAATGACCATTCAACTTTTTAGTTCCAACATTATTTTTATTTTAAATCCGGTCAAAATTGTATCGTTTTGCTCTTCAATAATAAATAAATCTGTTAGTGTCACCATAGATTTGATGAAAATTGACAATTAAAACATACAATATGATCCAGTGTAGTCCCTTTTGAAAAGAGCAGCATTGTAACATTCACTATTTTTTTTTTAATATTTATTTTTCAACATGTGTAGTATAGTTTGCACTAAGCTTGGGAGCAGATATGATTATTGCTGTGTATGGTTGATTAAACAGTATATATATATATATATATATATATATATAGTTATACGTTACCGTTCCAAGGATTGGTAAACAAGAGACAGCACTCAATGTTGAAGATCAAAGTGTATTAGTGAAAGCAAAAATACATCCAGAAACCCAACGTTTCGGTCCTACAGAATGGGACCTTCCTCAGGGGGATACAAAGGGAGAATGACACAGTTCACCACATATTTATACATCAAACACTGAAAGTCAATTAACCAATCACCATTACCCAATTAAATTAACACAAGAAACCTGCAGCTCTGATGTCATATGTTGATTAAGCTTACATAAGATACCTCCATACTGCTAATCACTCAGCTGTGTATCATCCATTGTCATGGTTATCAATGGGTGTGAGCTCTGATTGATATGGCAGGGGCAATAGGGAGAGGATATCTAACGAATTAAGGCAGGTTGTGCCATACATAAGTGAAACATTATAAAACCAGGGACATATATATCAAACACTGAAAGTCAATTAACCAATCACCATCACTCAATTAAAATAACACAAGAAACCTGCAGCTCTGATGTCATGTGTTGATTAAGCTTACATAAGATACCTCCATACTGCTAATCACCCAGCTGTGTATTGCATCCATTGTCATGGTTACCAATGGGTCTGAGCTCTGATTGATATGTCAGGGGCAGCAGGGAGAGGGTTTTTAAAGAAGTAAAGCAGGTAGTGCCATACATAAGTGAAACATAATAAAACCAGGGACATGTAGGTGTGGGGGAGTGTGGGGGAGTGGTGGGGATCATGATGGAATGTACTGACATAACTAGAGGGCAGAGCCAGACTATGTCATATGAACCATAAGTGCATATGGGAATACCACAATAAGTAGAACTTGCATGTAAACAAATGATGAATAAATATGTATAGACTTCTAACCAAAGGAGAGCAACAGAGGATATTATACCATGAAACACATCAGTGAAATTAATGTGATTGTCCACACACGCACATGTCCATAGGTATCATCAGGATCTGACCTAAAGAAAACAACTTAGCTTAAAATCCTCGTTAAGCCCTTTTGGGGTCATTGTACTTAAATCAAAGATAGCTTTAGCTTCCAGCTGTAATAGTAGTTTATTCCTGTCGCCACCCCTGGTAGGGGCACGAGCCTGTATAATAGGCATGCATCTTAGAGTTGCTAAACTGTGTCTGTGTTTCCTGAAGTGTCGTGCCACCGGTTGGTGTTTCAAATCATCGTCATCTTCAGCACCCAGAAGTGCCTTCCTGATTGCACATCGATGAATACTGATACGTTCCTTTAACATTCTCATCGTCTTTCCAACGTAGTAGAGCCCACATGGGCACTTGATGAAGTACACTACATATTTAGACTCACAGTTTAAATATTGTTTAATTTTTGTAGATTTGCCAGTCTGAGGGTGAGCAAAAGTACTTCCTGTTTGCATAAACTGGCAGTTGGTACAGCCATGGCATCTGTATGACCCCGGTTTTCTCGCCAGCCAGGTCTTTGCTGGCATGTATTTGTCAACGGGATCAGAATGTGTAAGCAGATCTCCCAGATTTCTGCCTCTTTTATAACAAAAAAGGGGTGGAGCATTAAAGTCTTTCCCAATCCTGCGATCATTAGCCAATATATGCCAATGTTGTTGTATAGACCTTTTGATATGTCCAGATACAGCACTGCATCTGGACATATCAAAAGGTCTATACAACAACATTGGCATATATTGGCTAATGATGGCTAATGATCGCAGGATTGGGAAAGACTTTAATGCTCCACCCCTTTTTTGTTATAAAAGAGGCAGAAATCTGGGAGATCTGCTTACACATTCTGATCCCGTTGACAAATACATGCCAGCAAAGACCTGGCTGGCGAGAAAACCGGGGTCATACAGATGCCATGGCTGTACCAACTGCCAGTTTATGCAAACAGGAAGTACTTTTGCTCACCCTCAGACTGGCAAATCTACAAAAATTAAACAATATTTAAACTGTGAGTCTAAATATGTAGTGTACTTCATCAAGTGCCCATGTGGGCTCTACTACGTTGGAAAGACGATGAGAATGTTAAAGGAACGTATCAGTATTCATCGATGTGCAATCAGGAAGGCACTTCTGGGTGCTGAAGATGACGATGATTTGAAACACCAACCGGTGGCACGACACTTCAGGAAACACAGACACAGTTTAGCAACTCTAAGATGCATGCCTATTATACAGGCTCGTGCCCCTACCAGGGGTGGCGACAGGAATAAACTACTATTACAGCTGGAAGCTAAAGCTATCTTTGATTTAAGTACAATGACCCCAAAAGGGCTTAACGAGGATTTTAAGCTAAGTTGTTTTCTTTAGGTCAGATCCTGATGATACCTATGGACATGTGCGTGTGTGGACAATCACATTAATTTCACTGATGTGTTTCATGGTATAATATCCTCTGTTGCTCTCCTTTGGTTAGAAGTCTATACATATTTATTCATCATTTGTTTACATGCAAGTTCTACTTATTGTGGTATTCCCATATGCACTTATGGTTCATATGACATAGTCTGGCTCTGCCCTCTAGTTATGTCAGTACATTCCATCATGATCCCCACCACTCCCCCACACTCCCCCACACCTATATGTCCCTGGTTTTATTATGTTTCACTTATGTATGGCACTACCTGCTTTACTTCTTTAAAAACCCTCTCCCTGCTGCCCCTGACATATCAATCAGAGCTCAGACCCATTGGTAACCATGACAATGGATGCAATACACAGCTGGGTGATTAGCAGTATGGAGGTATCTTATGTAAGCTTAATCAACACATGACATCAGAGCTGCAGGTTTCTTGTGTTATTTTAATTGAGTGATGGTGATTGGTTAATTGACTTTCAGTGTTTGATATATATGTCCCTGGTTTTATAATGTTTCACTTATGTATGGCACAACCTGCCTTAATTCTTTAGATATCCTCTCCCTATTGCCCCTGCCATATCAATCAGAGCTCACACCCATTGATAACCATGACAATGGATGATACACAGCTGAGTGATTAGCAGTATGGAGGTATCTTATGTAAGCTTAATCAACATATGACATCAGAGCTGCAGGTTTCTTGTGTTAATTTAATTGGGTAATGGTGATTGGTTAATTGACTTTCAGTGTTTGATGTATAAATATGTGGTGAACTGTGTCATTCTCCCTTTGTATCCCCCTGAGGAAGGTCCCATTCTGTAGGACCGAAACGTTGGGTTTCTGGATGTATTTTTGCTTTCACTAATACACTTTGATCTTCAACATTGAGTGCTGTCTCTTGTTTACCAATCCTTGGAACGGTAACGTATAACTACATTCTCTATATGGGACGTGCACCTGTGGCTTAACAGCACCTATTGGAGTGCCAACTGCCTTATCTGACTATATATATATATATATATATATATATATATATATAAACACTGTATATATATATATATATATATATATGTAACACCTTTTGCCCCCCGCCCCCCCCATCGCAGATAGGGACCATGTGGGGAAATCTACACTCGTGTTACCAGGTGTGGTGCCTTACCTGATAGGCTCACAGAAGGCCTGAACCTCCGCCAATGGGAGCCTGGGGTTACCTGATCATTCGTTGAACACAGTGCCTCCACCTCTAAGGGTTCCCACCTGAGTGGGATGGTCCTCTTACAGGAACCACAATAATAAAACATGCACACAGTGTATGCTAATAACTGTTTACTATTGTAAATACTTATAATACTTCGGTACTGTACCACACAGAATAATGCATATAGCCATACACATAGCAGTGCACCGGGTGCACACATCAACATTGATATTCCCCAAAGTACCTGGGAGATGGACACCAACTCCTTGATGTCCCTACGTCCAAACCCACCCACGTGTGTTGGAGATAGCGCTATCCCTGGACGTGTTGGTGCACTATTATAGATGCCTGCCCGGGGCTCCAGCCCGCGGGTACCGCTATACAACTGGTATGGATCCGCCTGATCCGATGAGACGTCCTCCTATGCGTGGGGTGAATTCCAGCGTGGATAATATCACCACGGCTCCGCACCATCTGTACTTTGACGGGGATCCATCTGCAACCGGCCGGTCGCAGTCACTGCTTGGCGTGGCCTCCGAGAAGATAGTCTCTATATAACTGAGGGGTCTGAGACCAGACCAGCTATCAGGCTGTGCGACACTGGAGGTCTCCTTAACTAAACAAACAGCTAAAGGGGCAGATCTCCTTATGCCTCAGCGGCACCCGCGACCACGCTGCACGCAAGGAGGGGGATCTCGGGAAGCTCAAGGGGACCGGGGCTAATCACTCCCCCTGGTAAAATCCCAACGCCTCGCTTGGGTAGCAGACATATAACAGAGAGTTATATAATGAAAAATGCACTGCATAGGTTATACAGCAAAGCACATGCACTTGTTCAACGGTGCCCAACATCATCACGTTGATACCCGAGACCAGCTGAGTCTCGTAGTGGGGTACCCCTGACTGATTGAGTGACTGACTCCTGGGAGTCTTTTGGAGCTCATGATCGGGGGATACAGTCTTTAATCCCAAGCCATCTCCTCACCCTGGTTGAAGGAATAGTAAGGGGTCTTGGTGCCAGACCTTTGCCCGGCCATCCGCAGCATGGATGATATAGGCCAGGAGGTCTTGCTCTTTTCCTCGGTCCACCACATGGTGAATGAAACGCTCCATCGTGCACATGAAGGAAGCAATAATTACCAGAGCGGTCACAGCACAGTCTTGGTTCGCTCCAGCAATTTCTTTAGCGGTGACATCTTCTGGGGACATCACAATATCTATGTGCAGGTCGTCCATGTCTTGAGACGAAAAAGCTTGAAGCTTCCTCTTGTAGGAGTAAGTGTCGCGCATGGCCGCTGTACTGGATATCTTGATGGGGTCAAATCTTCTCTCTGGTCTGCAGAAATCTTCTAGGGGGGACACCTCCACCAGGACGCGATGATGGGGTGAGCCCATCACCCGGGTGACCCTACCTTTGGAGCCACCATGCTCCGCGATCACCGGGGAGCTCACACCCGACACCCCTGGGGCAGTCAACTTACCCCTGTCATCGTTGGCAGGTACTGATCCCAATCCTGGGACCGATGGTACCATCGTTGTAGGCCAGACCGGCCGCAGTAGGGCACACGGGCCCACAGCAGGGTCCACAGTATAGGAGGCAATCAGCCCGTTGTCCTCAGCTTCACTTGAGTGGTCCGCCGGCAGGCTGATTGGCTACTGTTGTCAGTAGAAGAGAATGGGGGTAGAGACGCCTTACCCTTCTGTGGTTCACACATCTGAGGTTCCGGAATTGGAAACGACTCTGGAACCGATTCTGGAGTTGAGTCTGAAACCTCTGTTAGGGCGCACGGGCCCTCCAAAACCTCCGCTCTTGAGGTAGGTAGATTAGCAGCACTGACGGGCCCAGTAGAGGGGTCTGTCGCATCTTTCTCTGTGGGTTCCGTAGGCCGCAGCAGCATGGGTTGTAGGAACTGTGCTCCGCAGCAAGCACTCTTGGGTCCCCAAGTCAGTTCTCCCTCTGGAAAATCACATTTGCTCCAAACACATCGTAGACACACCTGCCTGTCCACTTCTACCAACTGCATTTCTATTGGTAGAGGATAGGGGTCAATGTCCATACCGCCATACTTATTCAACTCTTTTTGTAAGCACGGGCACAGAAAATAGGGCACTTTTTCTCGTCTTACTCGCCACACTCTGTATAACTGAGGTGCAGTTCGCTGCATCCGGTTCGTCCCTGTGGGGGAACAGAAGTGGTGGATTGAGACTCACTGCTGTCACAGGGGTGGGGCTCTGGTTCTCGCGCCAGACCCAGGCAGGTTACTGTAATGCAAGGTGGCGCAGCCTGGCCGCCACTAACACGTGCGCTCTCCTGACTTGGCGGGAGACGCCATTTTTGGTGGGACTCATTATTAGCCTCCCCGGATGCGGGAGCCAAAGAAACTTCTAGGTCAGGATAGATAATTGGGCACCCATTAATCGGAACCTCAGACCGAGTTAGGAATTGGGGACCGTCTTCCTCACATATGGCATGGCCTACCTTTATTATCATGGCACTCCATTGACGGAGAGAATAATACTTTCGCCCTATGACCCATGCTTGCGCCAGTCCGGGGAGTTTGCGAACATGCGCCTGGATGTCTGACGCGAATACGCAAGCAGGAACTCCGCCCACAACGAACAGGCAGTTCGGGGTCGGGCTAAGCTTTGTGGCCCATGCGTGGACCTCCTGCCTTGAGGGCACGCACATAGTGGAAAATTAAATTGGACAATTTGCATGAAAAATAGGACAGGGCACCCCAGGTCTGAGATCTCAGCAGCGCCTCCAAATGTAACACCTTTTGCCCCCCCCCCTATCACAGATAGGGACCATGTGGGGAAATCTACACTCGTGTTACCAGGTGTGGTGCCTTACCTGATAGGCTCCCAGAAGGCCTGAACCTCCGCCAATGGGAGCCTGGGGTTACCTGATCATTCGTTGAACACAGCACCTCCACCTGTAAGGGTTCCCACCTGAGTGGGATGGTCCTCTTACTGGAACCACAATAATAAAACATGCACACAGTGTATGCTAATAACTGTTTACTATTGTAACTACTAATAATACTTTGGTACCTTTTCCACACAGAATAATGCATATAGCCATACACATAGCAGTGCACCGGGTGCACACATCAACATTGATATTGTCCAAACCCACCCACGTGTGTTGGAGATAGCGCTATCCCTGGACGTGTTGGTGCACTATTATAGATACCTGCCCGGGGCTCCAGCCCGCGGGTACTGCTATACAACTGGTATGAATCCGCCTGATCCGATGAGACGTCCTCCTACGCGTGGGGTGAATTCCAGCGTGGATAATATCACCACGGCTCCGCACCGTCTGTACTTTGACGGGGATCCGTCTGCAACCGGCCGGCCGCAGTCACTGCTTGGCGTGGCCTCCGAGAAGATAGTCTCTATATAACTGAGGGGTCTGAGCCCAGACCCAGCAATCAGGCTGCGCGACACTGGGTGTCTCCTTAACTAAACAAACAGCTAAAGGGGCAGATCTCCTTATGTAGGGCCTGTCCCTGAAGCAACCACAAACTGGGGAAATGGTAACTTATCTTGGGCCTCTGGGGTAACTAGGCCTAGTGCCAGGGGCTACTGCTTCCTGCACATACACCCTAACTCATCCAGCTCCCAGCTCCAACTGACGTTCCTCGCAAGCCCGCGAAATGTATCTCTTTGCTCTTGCCGAGAATCCTGGCCTCTTATTGGCCACTATGAGGCACCTGGTGCCTGTCTCCCTAGGCCTCATGGGAGTTGTAGTCCCGTGGAGGCTATAGCTGCATTGGGGCCGCGTGCGTGCTCGTACTGCGCATGCGCGACTTCCTAATAGCTGCCGCAGCTCCCTAGTGTCTTCTGCGCATGCGCGACTACTACGCATGCGCGACTACTGCGCATGCGCGCGCCTTTGTAATGGCGGCCCCCGCTAGCCGGGTGCGCCGCCGAGACTCCCAGGACTCGGAGCGCTCCCTGCTCCGGCCCCCACCCTTGCAAGCAGCCGGCAGGTCCGTCGCTGCCTCCGGCGGCACCCGCGACCGCGCTGCCCGCAAGGAGGGGGATCTCGGGAAGCTCAAGGGGCTACATCTATATACTGTATATATATACTGTATATATATATATATATATTTATATATATATATATATATATATATATATATATATACTGTATATATATATACTGTGTATATTTATATATATTTATATCAGTGTAATACTGATACATATGCCTTATACCAGCAGTGCGCAAAGTGGGGGGCGCGACCCCCAGGGGGGCGCGAGATTACCTACGGGGGGCGCAGGGTTTACAGATGTCCCGCGCGCTTCCCGAAGGCACTTAAATGAAGTGCTGGGGGAGCTGCAGGGCCTCTGTAAACAATACTTACCTTGATTCAGCCGGCATCTGGAGACGCGTATATATATTTGAAAAATGGAAAATAACTAGAAGAAGTGGAAGATTATGTCTACCTTGGCTGGCAATTAGCAATAGATGGGAACCTTTTGAATGGAATCAATAGGAGAATGAAGATGGGATTAATCACATTTGGAAGAAACAAGACAATATTTCAAGGGCATCTTCCAAAGTGCCTCAAAAAGAAAGTTTTAGGCCAATGTATCCTGCTTGTGCTCACATATGGATGTAAAACTTGCACCCTAAATGCGAAGATAATTTGGAAGCTTCAGACCACGCAAAGTATTACGGAGAGATGTTTGCTGAGCATTACCTGAAGAGATAGGAAAAATAATGAATGGGTTCGAAACCAAACGAAAGTTTGTGACATCATCACAAGGGAGAAGAAATTAAAATGGTAGTGGGCTTGACATATTAAAAGAGTAAATGATCATTGTTGGATAAAGCTTGAACATGACCGGATTCCAAGAAAGATTAAAAGACAAATATAATGACCAAAAGTACGATGGGAGGATGAAATCTGAATATTTGTTGGAGCAACATGGAGTAGAGAGGCTTGTTACCGCAGTACCTGGAAGATCATTGCGGAGGCCTTCATCCAGTAGTGGCTCGTCGTCAACAAGGGCTGAAGATGTTGGTAAATATTTATATTGAGTTAGGGAACCAACCCAAGAAGAAAATGTGGTTCTTCATCTTCTGAGACTAGTGAAAGAATGTAATGGTTTCCTCTTCTGTCTTTAAAATTCCATCAAAAAATAGAAGAAAATAATATGATGCAAAATTAGATTATATTTATATGGTTAAGATTTTTATGCATACATATTTTTCTTTGCCTCTCTGCCTCCGCTATAAAGTGAATATACCATAAACATGCTCTGCATATTTATTCTCATGCAGCAGACTTTAATCTGCTCTGTAGTAAATTCTAGGCATATGTCTTTGTAAATTCATGTGTTGTAATCATCACATTGGTCCCAGAGAACACACAATTCTTTGCAGTCTTTATTACTGGGACAGTAGCCGCTTACCTCAAAGTCAAGCTCCATTCTACAGTAGCTAGATGGTGTTTTTGTTACCCTAATAAATATTCTACATCTTTTTGAAACTCGTAGGGTTAAACCCAGAGTTAAAAGTGTATGGCAAAAACATTCATTTTATTATTATTTTTTTTTATTATTATTTGACTGGAGGTCTCTGAAGGTGCAGGTCTCATAGGACCAAGTATACAGATCTGAAGTTTCGGGTGTTCAATCTCAATATTACATAGTGCTTTGCAGCCTTTGTTATTGGGATAGCAAATAGGTACTGAACTTCTAAAGTCACTCACAGACACTAGAAGCCTCAAAAATATAGCAAGAAATCCCAGCACTCCAGTAAAACATCTATCATTTTTTTCAAACATTACAAAATACATCATGATCATGATAAAAAACATCAAAATTATAATGAAACTAGCGTCTGGAACCTACTCGGTCCTTCTCATGGTCCTTTTTATATTATCTTATGAGTCTGCAGTCTATAACATATGTATATTTTTCTCAGACACTAATAGTCTATGTGATCTGCATTAGTCAGAAATAAAGATGTATGTCACAAAATAATGCATATACTCTGGTTATATACATCTTGCTACATGTCTTGACTTAAATCCATCCAGTTGGTCTATGACCCTAGAACTGTCGTGTGTGTGTGTGTGTGTGTGTGTGTGTGTGTGCGTACGTGCGTGCGTGCGTGTGTGCGTGTGGGTGTGTGTATTTGGGGTCTTTGACAAGATGGGAAACTGCCAGGAGCTAACAGGGACAAAATTTTAAAAAATCAAGGACTTTCATAAGAATTGTGTTTCTCATTCTTGCTACTAAACCCTCCATGTGAGAAAGAAATAACAAGGTTTATCTTTTCTGTTAATTTAATCCCTAAGTTGTCCTATGTGTCTTGTTTTGTTAGGTCTCATATTTCTGCATGTATGTAGTAATAGTCCTTATTCTAATAGATATATGGTTCTCATGAACCAGCATGTGTATGAAATAAGGAGTTCAGGCCCAGATCCACACAATGGTGCTAAGCTTTAGCACGCCTCAGTGCCCAATCATATGAATGAGAGAAAATGCATGCTAAAGCTGAGCACACATTTGTGGATCTGGGTCTTAGAATTTACTGCATCACTTTTGCATTAGTCTCATGGTGCTTCGCTTCTGTATAGCTCCATGAGCCTCAGTGACTTAGTGAGTGGTTTTGGAGCAGTTAGGAGAGGAGCTGCTTGGAGTAACAGTATATTGAGATGTATCAAATTATACAGCCATATGTGCCATTGAATCTACCAGGTTTAAGGTAGCATGAATCTTATTTCACTTAGTGCCAGTTGAAAGAAGCTCAAATAACATCATACTTACATTTAGAGCAGTGACAAATTAACATAAATTAAAACTTTTTTAGAGTGCTCCATCATGACCAGTACACAAGCAAAAGTGAGTTACAAAACATGACAAATTATCCTCCGTACAAATTACAGTTATAATGAACTCTTATGAGCACATTCACATGTCCTAGACAAGTCCCCCCAAATCTGCCTTACCCCATAATCACACCGCATACAGTGCTTCCACTGCAGTCAGGGACTCTGGGTAATGATATGCAAGGTGCCGCCATCTTGGTTGCCCACGCATGCACGATAGAGCTCTTGTGCAAACGCAGTGAAGCAGGAGAATTGCGACAGCCATTACCAGGCTCCACACAAGACTACATGTCCCAGCAGCCCCAGGGGGGCTGCTTACCACATGGGCCAGCACAGCCAATAGGACTACGAGATTCACGGAGGAGAGAGAGATACATTTGGTGCGCTAAGGACTGCGCTTCAGTCAGGAGCAGGACGGCGAGGAATGAGGTAGTGTCCAGGGTAAAGTGACTTGCCCAAGGTCACAAGGAGTCTACAAAAGGAATTGAACCAGGCACCCCTGCTTCAAGCTCTCAGTGCCAGTCAGTGTCTTTACTCACTGAGACACTCCTTCTCCCTTGAATTTTGGGGTGGGGGTTTGTGTGTATTTAGGGTGTGGGGGAATTGTGTGTATTTGGGGGGTAGGGGTGTTTTTGCATGTATTTGGAGTGTGAGGGCGGGGGGTTGTATGTATTTGGGGGGTTGTATATAATTGGGGGGTGGGTATTTTTTTAAGTATTTGTGGGGTGGGATTTTTTGGTATATATTTTGTGGGGAGATGGTGTGAGGGGGGAGGGGATGAGTGTGAGGAGGGGGGATTGATTGAGAGTGGGGTAATTGATGGAGGGAGGGAGAGTGAGAGGAGAGAGGGGTGAGGGAGGGAATGAGTGAGGAAAAGAGAGCATTAGAGTGAGACGCAAGGGAGAGAAATACATGCGGGGAGGGATTGAGTAAGAGTGGGGTAATTGATGGAGGGGTGGATAGAGGGAGTGAGGAGAGAAAAATACATGGGAAGAGGGGGGAAATAGAGGTAAAGCCAGCTATAAAATAGGAGGGGCTCGCAAGGCCATCGACATTGGGGGCAGGGGGGCTGGTCGTAACTCTAGTCCTGGGCCTCGGGAAATCTCTCTGCGGCCCTGTGGGCAGGGACTGTGTCTGTAAAACCCCTATGTGCTGCGTACTGCGCACTATACTGTAATTGTGAAGCACTTTAAGTCTCATTAGGAGAAAGGTCCTACATGAAATAATGTTATTATTTGTATTATTACTCAAGATGAGAACTCCCTATGGGCCTTGTTGATGCCAGGGACGGAACTACCATTGGTGCAGCGATCTAAGGCACTGGGGTCCGGTAACCTTAAGTGGCCCACTGTGCACTGCAGAGGATGAGGAAGCAGGACTTTTCAGGCTCAGTGCTTTCCCCGGGGGGTGTGGGGGGAAATCAATCTTGCACCAGACCTCCTCTTTCATTAGTTCCGCCTCTGTTTGATGCCCTGACATTAATGTGGACAAAACTAGTGCAACGTACTATGTTCTAATATGATGGCATGGCCACTTAAAATCACATTTGTAGCATCTTGGAGTTTGACATGTAGCTTTCCTTCCAAATACAAATTAATTGAATTGCTAAAATAAGTTGTTTAGGAGCAAGGTGAATGTTCATTAAAATGTTGTTACAAGATATTTAAGCTTTGCTGGAGAACCAACATGATTTCAGGGTTAATATAAATGTTTTAACAATTGGGAACACAAAATCAGCTAGAATGTGCTTATCCTCTACTTTAGTGAGCAGAGGTGATCCGGTTCATATGGTCATTCTGAGCATGTCAGGAAAGGTTAGTTCAATGAAGTAATCTTATGTTAAAATTAGTTAAAGGCCAAAGAAGGCTCTCTTTTTCACATGTATTGTTCTAGGTACAGGTCTGACCAGTTTGTTTTTCTGTGGCTGTGCTTTCTGTAAATCAATTCATGGGTAGAACCAGTGGTCAAAGTGGCCTAGCCAAAGTAGTGGAAGTAGGGGGCTGTGCCAGAAATAAAATACATTCAGAATTTGGGAGAAAAGGAAATTTGAACCATATCTTAGAATTATTTATACAATGTGAATTAGAATTAGAGTGAATTCGGAAACAAGAAAGCAGAAAGGGTGAGAAGCTTCCTAAAACAAATCTATTTTTCTTTCAATAAAATGTGGAACAGTAACTGGGTAACAAAATAGTAGGGGTCTGTAGATTTGTATATAAAAAATAATGGTACTGTTGGTCTGTAATTAAAATAAAATAAGTGGTACTGTGGGGTCTGTAAATAGAAGAAGTAATGGTACCCAGTGCCCCTGTCTCCCATAATAATAGTTCAATCATTGGGTGGACACCTATGAAATATTGCTGGGGAGAGAATTTCTCACATCATCCTCTGAAGTATGTTACCAGTGTAGCTAAATATTACGTAGTTGCACAGTAATGAGTTGCATATTATTTAAAACAGCAATTGTTCCTTGGAGATGTTTTTTACCCACCACAGGAATTTGCCACTACAGTCCCTCTAACAAAAACATTGGTTATGTTCCCCTTGCATTCATTTAACTTAGCATAATTAGCAAAGCAAACCCCATGCCATGTATGCTGATTGAGTATTGTACCTGCCACTCATGTCTCCTAATCTGTATTATACAGTAGGCTACATGATTTGAAATTCCATGCATTCATTAATCCCCTGATTGGTCAAATTCAAGGCATTAAATAAGAAATAATCTCCAAATCAGAGGGCTATACTGGGGAATAAGGGTAGAGGGGGCCCGATGGTGAGTCATGTTTTGAGAGCTAGAGGGGGCCCAGTGGCCAATCAGGCAGTTGCGGAGGACTCAATTGCCAACTAGGCAATTTATTTATTTACTTTATTTATTTATAAAATATTTTACCAGGAAGTAATACATTGAGAGTTACCTCTCGTTTTCAAGTATGAGTAAAACAAATAATACATGTTTACAAATACAGTTACATAAATTAACAGGGTTTACATTATATACAAGACATTGTGTGCACAGTTAAAGAAAATATATATTATGGGCGTATGAAACAGTTACAGACCAGATTAAAATGTGAGACAGCCTTAGATTTGAAAGAACTTAAGCTGGTGGTGAATGTGAGAGTCTCTGGTAGGTTGTTCCAGTTTTGGGGTGCACGGTAGGAGAAGGAGGAACGTCCGGATACTTTGTTGAGCCTTGGGACCATGAACAGTCTTTAGGAGTCTGATCTCAGATGATAAGTGCTGCATGTGGTAGGGGTGAGGAGCTTGTTCAGATAGCTGGGTAGCTTGCCCATGAAGAATTTAAAGGCAAGACAGGAAAGGTGAACTTTGCGCCTAGACTCTAGTGATGACCAATCTAGTTCTTTGAGCATATCGCAGTGATGTGTGTTGTAGTTGCATTGGAGAACAAAATGACAAATTGAATTGTAGAGGGTGTCAAGTTTGCTAAGGTGGGTTTGAGGTGCCGAGCCGTATACTATGTCTCCATAGTCAATAATTGGCATTAGCATCTGCTGTGCGATACGCTTTCTGACCAGGAGACTTAGGGAGGATTTGTTCCTGTAAAGTACCCCTAGTTTGGCATAGGTCTTGGTTGTCAGGGTATCAATGTGCATCCTGAATGTTAAGTGGGAGTCAAACCATAAGCCCAGGTATTTAAAACTAGTGACAGGGGTTAGGGTGGTGTTAGCGTTGGTTCTAATCAGGAGCTCAGTCACTGGAAGCTTTACAAATTTAGTATTGTTCTTGAATACCATTGTTACAGTCTTGTCAGTGTTTAAAAACAGTTTGTTTTGGGAAATCCAGTTTTCGAGTCTCAAAAAGTCAGACTGAAGTATGTGTTGAAGGTTAGAGAGACTATCGCTGTGTGCATTTAGGATTGTGTTGTCTGCATACATGTGTATTGAGGCTTCCTTACAAGCTGTGGGAAGATCATTAATGAACACTGAGAAGAGTAGGGGCCCCAGAACAGAGCCTTGCGGGACACCACAGGTGATATCCAGGGGGTTGGAGTTAGAGCCTGAGATGGACACATGTTGGGATCTTCCTGATAGCTAGGACTGAAACCAGTTTAAAGCAAGCTTCCCTATTCCAGAGCTCTGGAGTTTGTTGAGCAGGATAGCATGATAAACTGTGTCAAAAGCCTTTGCAAAATCTAGGAATACTGCACCAGTGAGTTGTCCCCGTTCCATTCCACACTGGATTTCATTGCAAACTTTTAGCAGGGGAACTTGCCTGCATGCAGTGTGATTGTGACAAATCTATTACAGAGTGCTTTTCCTGGTAATGTACAGGTTAATAAAAGCTTCAATCAGACTTAGAACTTTTGCAACTTATATTGACAGATTTATTATAAATCATTCTTCCTGGCAATGCACAGGTTATTAAGAATTTATATTAGTGTAGGGACCCTTGAACGTGGTCTGCCGTGAAGTTTGGCTCAAGGGCTTACAACAATTTGGCCAAAATGTTAAACTAAAAGACCATTTTATTTATTAGTTATTTATACATGTATATTTAGGCACTGTACCGTATATAAGTTTTTCTGGATGTGCACTGAGCTTTGTCTGTGTTTTATGTTATGTCTCTGGTTTTAAATATAAATTGCCATGCTCAGTAGCACTCCTCTGTGAAACTTATATGCTTATATATATGTTGTGGGTATTTTGGGGGTTCAATTTGAGCTTGTAGGTGTTCTGTATGTTTTATAATTCTTGTGCAGCTAGTCTTGGCTGTTTTGGAGGGTGGCAACCTCCTATCCAATTGAAGCTCACTCCCTCCCACATTAAAATGTTTAAAAGCTCACTCCATGGCATCTCCCACTATCAGGGGAACTTGCCTGCATGCAGTGTGATTGTGACAAATCTATTACAGAGTGCTTTTCCTGGTAATGTACAGGTTAATAAAAGCTTCAATCAGACTTAGAACTTTTGCAACTTATATTGACAGATTTATTATAAATCATTCTTCCTGGCAATGCACAGGTTATTAAGAATTTATATTAGTGTAGGGACCCTTGAACGTGGTCTGCCGTGAAGTTTGGCTCAAGGGCTTACAACAATTTGGCCAAAATGTTAAACTAAAAGACCATTTTATTTATTAGTTATTTATACATGTATATTTAGGCACTGTACCGTATATAAGTTTTTCTGGATGTGCACTGAGCTTTGTCTGTGTTTTATGTTATGTCTCTGGTTTTAAATATAAATTGCCATGCTCAGTAGCACTCCTCTGTGAAACTTATATGCTTATATATATGTTGTGGGTATTTTGGGGGTTCAATTTGAGCTTGTAGGTGTTCTGTATGTTTTATAATTCTTGTGCAGCTAGTCTTGGCTGTTTTGGAGGGTGGCAACCTCCTATCCAATTGAAGCTCACTCCCTCCCACATTTAAATGGTTAAAAGCTCACTCCATGGCATCTCCCACTATCAGGGGAACTTGCCTGCATGCAGTGTGATTGTGACAAATCTATTACAGAGTGCTTTTCCTGGTAATGTACAGGTTAATAAAAGCTTCAATCAGACTTAGAACTTTTGCAACTTATATTGACAGATTTATTATAAATCATTCTTCCTGGCAATGCACAGGTTATTAAGAATTTATATTAGTGTAGGGACCCTTGAACGTGGTCTGCCGTGAAGTTTGGCTCAAGGGCTTACAACAATTTGGCCAAAATGTTAAACTAAAAGACCATTTTATTTATTAGTTATTTATACATGTATATTTAGGCACTGTACCGTATATAAGTTTTTCTGGATGTGCACTGAGCTTTGTCTGTGTTTTATGTTATGTCTCTGGTTTTAAATATAAATTGCCATGCTCAGTAGCACTCCTCTGTGAAACTTATATGCTTATATATATGTTGTGGGTATTTTGGGGGTTCAATTTGAGCTTGTAGGTGTTCTGTATGTTTTATAATTCTTGTGCAGCTAGTCTTGGCTGTTTTGGAGGGTGGCAACCTCCTATCCAATTGAAGCTCACTCCCTCCCACATTTAAATGGTTAAAAGCTCACTCCATGGCATCTCCCACTATCAGGGGAACTTGCCTGCATGCAGTGTGATTGTGACAAATCTATTACAGAGTGCTTTTCCTGGTAATGTACAGGTTAATAAAAGCTTCAATCAGACTTAGAACTTTTGCAACTTATATTGACAGATTTATTATAAATCATTCTTCCTGGCAATGCACAGGTTATTAAGAATTTATATTAGTGTAGGGACCCTTGAACGTGGTCTGCCGTGAAGTTTGGCTCAAGGGCTTACAACAATTTGGCCAAAATGTTAAACTAAAAGACCATTTTATTTATTAGTTATTTATACATGTATATTTAGGCACTGTACCGTATATAAGTTTTTCTGGATGTGCACTGAGCTTTGTCTGTGTTTTATGTTATGTCTCTGGTTTTAAATATAAATTGCCATGCTCAGTAGCACTCCTCTGTGAAACTTATATGCTTATATATATGTTGTGGGTATTTTGGGGGTTCAATTTGAGCTTGTAGGTGTTCTGTATGTTTTATAATTCTTGTGCAGCTAGTCTTGGCTGTTTTGGAGGGTGGCAACCTCCTATCCAATTGAAGCTCACTCCCTCCCACATTTAAATGGTTAAAAGCTCACTCCATGGCATCTCCCACTATCAGGGGAACTTGCCTGCATGCAGTGTGATTGTGACAAATCTATTACAGAGTGCTTTTCCTGGTAATGTACAGGTTAATAAAAGCTTCAATCAGACTTAGAACTTTTGCAACTTATATTGACAGATTTATTATAAATCATTCTTCCTGGCAATGCACAGGTTATTAAGAATTTATATTAGTGTAGGGACCCTTGAACGTGGTCTGCCGTGAAGTTTGGCTCAAGGGCTTACAACAATTTGGCCAAAATGTTAAACTAAAAGACCATTTTATTTATTAGTTATTTATACATGTATATTTAGGCACTGTACCGTATATAAGTTTTTCTGGATGTGCACTGAGCTTTGTCTGTGTTTTATGTTATGTCTCTGGTTTTAAATATAAATTGCCATGCTCAGTAGCACTCCTCTGTGAAACTTATATGCTTATATATATGTTGTGGGTATTTTGGGGGTTCAATTTGAGCTTGTAGGTGTTCTGTATGTTTTATAATTCTTGTGCAGCTAGTCTTGGCTGTTTTGGAGGGTGGCAACCTCCTATCCAATTGAAGCTCACTCCCTCCCACATTTAAATGGTTAAAAGCTCACTCCATGGCATCTCCCACTATCAGGGGAACTTGCCTGCATGCAGTGTGATTGTGACAAATCTATTACAGAGTGCTTTTCCTGGTAATGTACAGGTTAATAAAAGCTTCAATCAGACTTAGAACTTTTGCAACTTATATTGACAGATTTATTATAAATCATTCTTCCTGGCAATGCACAGGTTATTAAGAATTTATATTAGTGTAGGGACCCTTGAACGTGGTCTGCCGTGAAGTTTGGCTCAAGGGCTTACAACAATTTGGCCAAAATGTTAAACTAAAAGACCATTTTATTTATTAGTTATTTATACATGTATATTTAGGCACTGTACCGTATATAAGTTTTTCTGGATGTGCACTGAGCTTTGTCTGTGTTTTATGTTATGTCTCTGGTTTTAAATATAAATTGCCATGCTCAGTAGCACTCCTCTGTGAAACTTATATGCTTATATATATGTTGTGGGTATTTTGGGGGTTCAATTTGAGCTTGTAGGTGTTCTGTATGTTTTATAATTCTTGTGCAGCTAGTCTTGGCTGTTTTGGAGGGTGGCAACCTCCTATCCAATTGAAGCTCACTCCCTCCCACATTTAAATGGTTAAAAGCTCACTCCATGGCATCTCCCACTATCAGGGGAACTTGCCTGCATGCAGTGTGATTGTGACAAATCTATTACAGAGTGCTTTTCCTGGTAATGTACAGGTTAATAAAAGCTTCAATCAGACTTAGAACTTTTGCAACTTATATTGACAGATTTATTATAAATCATTCTTCCTGGCAATGCACAGGTTATTAAGAATTTATATTAGTGTAGGGACCCTTGAACGTGGTCTGCCGTGAAGTTTGGCTCAAGGGCTTACAACAATTTGGCCAAAATGTTAAACTAAAAGACCATTTTATTTATTAGTTATTTATACATGTATATTTAGGCACTGTACCGTATATAAGTTTTTCTGGATGTGCACTGAGCTTTGTCTGTGTTTTATGTTATGTCTCTGGTTTTAAATATAAATTGCCATGCTCAGTAGCACTCCTCTGTGAAACTTATATGCTTATATATATGTTGTGGGTATTTTGGGGGTTCAATTTGAGCTTGTAGGTGTTCTGTATGTTTTATAATTCTTGTGCAGCTAGTCTTGGCTGTTTTGGAGGGTGGCAACCTCCTATCCAATTGAAGCTCACTCCCTCCCACATTTAAATGGTTAAAAGCTCACTCCATGGCATCTCCCACTATCAGGGGAACTTGCCTGCATGCAGTGTGATTGTGACAAATCTATTACAGAGTGCTTTTCCTGGTAATGTACAGGTTAATAAAAGCTTCAATCAGACTTAGAACTTTTGCAACTTATATTGACAGATTTATTATAAATCATTCTTCCTGGCAATGCACAGGTTATTAAGAATTTATATTAGTGTAGGGACCCTTGAACGTGGTCTGCCGTGAAGTTTGGCTCAAGGGCTTACAACAATTTGGCCAAAATGTTAAACTAAAAGACCATTTTATTTATTAGTTATTTATACATGTATATTTAGGCACTGTACCGTATATAAGTTTTTCTGGATGTGCACTGAGCTTTGTCTGTGTTTTATGTTATGTCTCTGGTTTTAAATATAAATTGCCATGCTCAGTAGCACTCCTCTGTGAAACTTATATGCTTATATATATGTTGTGGGTATTTTGGGGGTTCAATTTAAGCTTGTAGGTGTTCTGTATGTTTTATAATTCTTGTGCAGCTAGTCTTGGCTGTTTTGGAGGGTGGCAACCTCCTATCCAATTGAAGCTCACTCCCTCCCACATTTAAATGGTTAAAAGCTCACTCCATGGCATCTCCCACTATCAGGGGAACTTGCCTGCATGCAGTGTGATTGTGACAAATCTATTACAGAGTGCTTTTCCTGGTAATGTACAGGTTAATAAAAGCTTCAATCAGACTTAGAACTTTTGCAACTTATATTGACAGATTTATTATAAATCATTCTTCCTGGCAATGCACAGGTTATTAAGAATTTATATTAGTGTAGGGACCCTTGAACGTGGTCTGCCGTGAAGTTTGGCTCAAGGGCTTACAACAATTTGGCCAAAATGTTAAACTAAAAGACCATTTTATTTATTAGTTATTTATACATGTATATTTAGGCACTGTACCGTATATAAGTTTTTCTGGATGTGCACTGAGCTTTGTCTGTGTTTTATGTTATGTCTCTGGTTTTAAATATAAATTGCCATGCTCAGTAGCACTCCTCTGTGAAACTTATATGCTTATATATATGTTGTGGGTATTTTGGGGGTTCAATTTGAGCTTGTAGGTGTTCTGTATGTTTTATAATTCTTGTGCAGCTAGTCTTGGCTGTTTTGGAGGGTGGCAACCTCCTATCCAATTGAAGCTCACTCCCTCCCACATTTAAATGGTTAAAAGCTCACTCCATGGCATCTCCCACTATCAGGGGAACTTGCCTGCATGCAGTGTGATTGTGACAAATCTATTACAGAGTGCTTTTCCTGGTAATGTACAGGTTAATAAAAGCTTCAATCAGACTTAGAACTTTTGCAACTTATATTGACAGATTTATTATAAATCATTCTTCCTGGCAATGCACAGGTTATTAAGAATTTATATTAGTGTAGGGACCCTTGAACGTGGTCTGCCGTGAAGTTTGGCTCAAGGGCTTACAACAATTTGGCCAAAATGTTAAACTAAAAGACCATTTTATTTATTAGTTATTTATACATGTATATTTAGGCACTGTACCGTATATAAGTTTTTCTGGATGTGCACTGAGCTTTGTCTGTGTTTTATGTTATGTCTCTGGTTTTAAATATAAATTGCCATGCTCAGTAGCACTCCTCTGTGAAACTTATATGCTTATATATATGTTGTGGGTATTTTGGGGGTTCAATTTGAGCTTGTACAGTAGGTGTTCTGTATGTTTTATAATTCTTGTGCAGCTAGTCTTGGCTGTTTTGGAGGGTGGCAACCTCCTATCCAATTGAAGCTCACTCCCTCCCACATTTAAATGGTTAAAAGCTCACTCCATGGCATCTCCCACTATCAGGGGAACTTGCCTGCATGCAGTGTGATTGTGACAAATCTATTACAGAGTGCTTTTCCTGGTAATGTACAGGTTAATAAAAGCTTCAATCAGACTTAGAACTTTTGCAACTTATATTGACAGATTTATTATAAATCATTCTTCCTGGCAATGCACAGGTTATTAAGAATTTATATTAGTGTAGGGACCCTTGAACGTGGTCTGCCGTGAAGTTTGGCTCAAGGGCTTACAACAATTTGGCCAAAATGTTAAACTAAAAGACCATTTTATTTATTAGTTATTTATACATGTATATTTAGGCACTGTACCGTATATAAGTTTTTCTGGATGTGCACTGAGCTTTGTCTGTGTTTTATGTTATGTCTCTGGTTTTAAATATAAATTGCCATGCTCAGTAGCACTCCTCTGTGAAACTTATATGCTTATATATATGTTGTGGGTATTTTGGGGGTTCAATTTGAGCTTGTAGGTGTTCTGTATGTTTTATAATTCTTGTGCAGCTAGTCTTGGCTGTTTTGGAGGGTGGCAACCTCCTATCCAATTGAAGCTCACTCCCTCCCACATTTAAATGGTTAAAAGCTCACTCCATGGCATCTCCCACTATCAGGGGAACTTGCCTGCATGCAGTGTGATTGTGACAAATCTATTACAGAGTGCTTTTCCTGGTAATGTACAGGTTAATAAAAGCTTCAATCAGACTTAGAACTTTTGCAACTTATATTGACAGATTTATTATAAATCATTCTTCCTGGCAATGCACAGGTTATTAAGAATTTATATTAGTGTAGGGACCCTTGAACGTGGTCTGCCGTGAAGTTTGGCTCAAGGGCTTACAACAATTTGGCCAAAATGTTAAACTAAAAGACCATTTTATTTATTAGTTATTTATACATGTATATTTAGGCACTGTACCGTATATAAGTTTTTCTGGATGTGCACTGAGCTTTGTCTGTGTTTTATGTTATGTCTCTGGTTTTAAATATAAATTGCCATGCTCAGTAGCACTCCTCTGTGAAACTTATATGCTTATATATATGTTGTGGGTATTTTGGGGGTTCAATTTGAGCTTGTAGGTGTTCTGTATGTTTTATAATTCTTGTGCAGCTAGTCTTGGCTGTTTTGGAGGGTGGCAACCTCCTATCCAATTGAAGCTCACTCCCTCCCACATTTAAATGGTTAAAAGCTCACTCCATGGCATCTCCCACTATCAGGGGAACTTGCCTGCATGCAGTGTGATTGTGACAAATCTATTACAGAGTGCTTTTCCTGGTAATGTACAGGTTAATAAAAGCTTCAATCAGACTTAGAACTTTTGCAACTTATATTGACAGATTTATTATAAATCATTCTTCCTGGCAATGCACAGGTTATTAAGAATTTATATTAGTGTAGGGACCCTTGAACGTGGTCTGCCGTGAAGTTTGGCTCAAGGGCTTACAACAATTTGGCCAAAATGTTAAACTAAAAGACCATTTTATTTATTAGTTATTTATACATGTATATTTAGGCACTGTACCGTATATAAGTTTTTCTGGATGTGCACTGAGCTTTGTCTGTGTTTTATGTTATGTCTCTGGTTTTAAATATAAATTGCCATGCTCAGTAGCACTCCTCTGTGAAACTTATATGCTTATATATATGTTGTGGGTATTTTGGGGGTTCAATTTGAGCTTGTAGGTGTTCTGTATGTTTTATAATTCTTGTGCAGCTAGTCTTGGCTGTTTTGGAGGGTGGCAACCTCCTATCCAATTGAAGCTCACTCCCTCCCACATTTAAATGGTTAAAAGCTCACTCCATGGCATCTCCCACTATCAGGGGAACTTGCCTGCATGCAGTGTGATTGTGACAAATCTATTACAGAGTGCTTTTCCTGGTAATGTACAGGTTAATAAAAGCTTCAATCAGACTTAGAACTTTTGCAACTTATATTGACAGATTTATTATAAATCATTCTTCCTGGCAATGCACAGGTTATTAAGAATTTATATTAGTGTAGGGACCCTTGAACGTGGTCTGCCGTGAAGTTTGGCTCAAGGGCTTACAACAATTTGGCCAAAATGTTAAACTAAAAGACCATTTTATTTATTAGTTATTTATACATGTATATTTAGGCACTGTACCGTATATAAGTTTTTCTGGATGTGCACTGAGCTTTGTCTGTGTTTTATGTTATGTCTCTGGTTTTAAATATAAATTGCCATGCTCAGTAGCACTCCTCTGTGAAACTTATATGCTTATATATATGTTGTGGGTATTTTGGGGGTTCAATTTGAGCTTGTAGGTGTTCTGTATGTTTTATAATTCTTGTGCAGCTAGTCTTGGCTGTTTTGGAGGGTGGCAACCTCCTATCCAATTGAAGCTCACTCCCTCCCACATTTAAATGGTTAAAAGCTCACTCCATGGCATCTCCCACTATCAGGGGAACTTGCCTGCATGCAGTGTGATTGTGACAAATCTATTACAGAGTGCTTTTCCTGGTAATGTACAGGTTAATAAAAGCTTCAATCAGACTTAGAACTTTTGCAACTTATATTGACAGATTTATTATAAATCATTCTTCCTGGCAATGCACAGGTTATTAAGAATTTATATTAGTGTAGGGACCCTTGAACGTGGTCTGCCGTGAAGTTTGGCTCAAGGGCTTACAACAATTTGGCCAAAATGTTAAACTAAAAGACCATTTTATTTATTAGTTATTTATACATGTATATTTAGGCACTGTACCGTATATAAGTTTTTCTGGATGTGCACTGAGCTTTGTCTGTGTTTTATGTTATGTCTCTGGTTTTAAATATAAATTGCCATGCTCAGTAGCACTCCTCTGTGAAACTTATATGCTTATATATATGTTGTGGGTATTTTGGGGGTTCAATTTGAGCTTGTAGGTGTTCTGTATGTTTTATAATTCTTGTGCAGCTAGTCTTGGCTGTTTTGGAGGGTGGCAACCTCCTATCCAATTGAAGCTCACTCCCTCCCACATTTAAATGGTTAAAAGCTCACTCCATGGCATCTCCCACTATCAGGGGAACTTGCCTGCATGCAGTGTGATTGTGACAAATCTATTACAGAGTGCTTTTCCTGGTAATGTACAGGTTAATAAAAGCTTCAATCAGACTTAGAACTTTTGCAACTTATATTGACAGATTTATTATAAATCATTCTTCCTGGCAATGCACAGGTTATTAAGAATTTATATTAGTGTAGGGACCCTTGAACGTGGTCTGCCGTGAAGTTTGGCTCAAGGGCTTACAACAATTTGGCCAAAATGTTAAACTAAAAGACCATTTTATTTATTAGTTATTTATACATGTATATTTAGGCACTGTACCGTA
This sequence comes from Ascaphus truei, assembly GCF_040206685.1. Lineage (NCBI taxonomy): Eukaryota > Metazoa > Chordata > Amphibia > Anura > Ascaphidae > Ascaphus > Ascaphus truei. The sequence goes on along the minus strand of NC_134483.1, from coordinate 92,591,720 downwards.
TATAAGTTTTTCTGGATGTGCACTGAGCTTTGTCTGTGTTTTATGTTATGTCTCTGGTTTTAAATATAAATTGCCATGCTCAGTAGCACTCCTCTGTGAAACTTATATGCTTATATATATGTTGTGGGTATTTTGGGGGTTCAATTTGAGCTTGTAGGTGTTCTGTATGTTTTATAATTCTTGTGCAGCTAGTCTTGGCTGTTTTGGAGGGTGGCAACCTCCTATCCAATTGAAGCTCACTCCCTCCCACATTTAAATGGTTAAAAGCTCACTCCATGGCATCTCCCACTATCAGGGGAACTTGCCTGCATGCAGTGTGATTGTGACAAATCTATTACAGAGTGCTTTTCCTGGTAATGTACAGGTTAATAAAAGCTTCAATCAGACTTAGAACTTTTGCAACTTATATTGACAGATTTATTATAAATCATTCTTCCTGGCAATGCACAGGTTATTAAGAATTTATATTAGTGTAGGGACCCTTGAACGTGGTCTGCCGTGAAGTTTGGCTCAAGGGCTTACAACAATTTGGCCAAAATGTTAAACTAAAAGACCATTTTATTTATTAGTTATTTATACATGTATATTTAGGCACTGTACCGTATATAAGTTTTTCTGGATGTGCACTGAGCTTTGTCTGTGTTTTATGTTATGTCTCTGGTTTTAAATATAAATTGCCATGCTCAGTAGCACTCCTCTGTGAAACTTATATGCTTATATATATGTTGTGGGTATTTTGGGGGTTCAATTTGAGCTTGTAGGTGTTCTGTATGTTTTATAAAACTTTTAGCAGGGTAATTACGGTGGAGTGTTTGGGACGAAACCCAGATTGGAATTGGCTAGGGAAATTTGTCTTGGTATAGAAATTGCTTAAATGGGAGTGGACACATTTTTCCATGACTTTGGATAGAATTGGGAGAAGTGAGATAGGCCTGTAGTTTGAGACAGTGTTTTTGTCCCCACTTTTGAAGATTGGGACAACTCTGGCAGTTTTCCAGGTCTTAGGGATATGGCCTGCAGACAGGATAGAGTTGACTATGGACGCAATTGGTTTGGCAATGGCTGGGGCACCAAGTCGTAGGAACCTAGATTGTAGTAAGTCAGGTCCACATTGGCTGCTTAGTTTTAGTTTGAGGAGCGCTTGTATAATCTCCTCTTCAGATACTAGGCCAAATTGAAAATTGTGGGCAGTGTTGGGAGGGGGTGGGACTATAGGGGTACTCCCAGGATGAGATTCAGGTTTGTGGTTTGGGCTGCGTTTTGCTAATAAGTTAGTGGCGCACCCCACAAAGTAATCATTGAATGCATTTGCAATGTCAGTGGGGTCTGTCAGAGTAATATCCCCCTTAGTGATATTACTTGGTTGTTGGTTAGGAGGCTGGAATATATTGTTGATAACCTTCCAGAAGTTAGCTGGGTTTGTTGTATTTTGGTGGAGATTGTCAGAGTAATATTGTGCTTTTGCATGCCTTGTTTGCCTTGTGCACATGTTCCGCATGCATCTGTAGTGATTGAGATCCTTGGTAGTGCCAGTTACTTTGTAGCTTTTCCACAAGGTATCCCTGAGCTGGTAGAGTGCAATAAGGTCAATTGTAACCCATGGAAGGTGGGCCCCCCGTACCCTTATTTTGCGTAGTGGAGCATGGGTATCGCCGAGTTTTAAGAACTCTGATTGGAAACAGTCAGAATCAGGGTCGGGAATTAAATCGATTCTGTGCCATGGGCAGTTGGTAAGGTCATCCAGAAACTGTTGTGGGTTAAAGTTTAAATTGGATGGACACTACCTAGACCTGGTTTTCACTAAAAACTTCTCTCTCTCCGATTTCTCCATTTCCCCTTTTCCTCTCTCTGACCATCACCTCATCTCATTTTCTCTCTCTCGCTTCTCTCCATCTCCATCTCGCCCTCTTTTTTGCAGAAAGCTGCGCTCTATTAACCTACCAGCTCTTGATTACACTTTACGCTCCTCCCTCTCTTCTCTCAGTTCTGCTTCAGACCCTGACAACCTGGTCAGGAGCTACAACTCTGCCTTATCTTCCTCTCTTGATCTTCATGTCCCGCTTTCTCTCTGCCATCCTCGCCCTTCTAACCCCAGACCCTGGCTAAACTCCCACACAAGCATGCTGCGTCCCTCCACTCGTTCCTCTGAACGCCTCTGGAGGAAATCTCATACGCTCGCAGACTTCATTCACTACAAATGTATGCTGTCCTGTTTCAACTCTGCCCTCTCTCAGGCTAAACAAACCTACTTTTCATCACTAATCAACCCGCACAAGTCTAACCCAAGCGACTCTTTTCTGTCTTTGACTCTCTACTCAGACCACCCTCGGCTGCCTCCTCTTCTTCCTCCATCTCACCTCAGGACTTTGCTGAATTTTTTAAGGAAAAGGTAGAATTCATATGTCAGAACATCCCATCTGTTGCCTCCTCCCATCCCACACTGCTTCCCAACTCACCTCCTGCCTTTCTTGACTCTTTTTCCGCTATCTCGGAGGAGGATGTGTCACTGCTGATCTCTTCTTCTCCCTCTACCACTTGCCCTCTTGATCCCATTCCCTCTCATCTTCTAAAACCTCTTGCTCCTTCTATAATCCCTATGTTCACACAGATCATTAACTCTTCCCTCTACTCTGGTACCTTTCCATCCTTCTTCAAGCATGCAACCGTTATACAGGCATACCCCGGTTTAAGGACACTCACTTTAAGTACACTCGCGAGTAAGGACATATCGTCCAATAGGCAAACGGCAGCTCACGCATGCGCCTGTCAGCATGTCCTGAACAGCAATACCAGCTCCCTACCTGTACCGAAGCTGTGCGGAAGCGGGGAGACTGTAGAGCCTGTTACAAATGCGTTATTTACATCAGTTATGCACGTATATGACGATTGCAGTACAGTACATGGATCAATAAGTGGAAAAAAGGTAGTGCTTCACTTTAAGTACATTTTAACTTTACATACATGCTCCGGTCCCATTGCGTACGTTAATGCGGGGTATGCCTATACCATTACTCAAAAACAGCAAGCTTGACCCTACCTGTCCTTCTAACTATCGACCTGTCTCCCTCCTGCCTTTTGAATCCAAACTTCTTGAACGTCTTGTATTCTCTCGATTGCTACACTTTCTCAACACCTATTCTCTTCTAGACCCTCTACAATCTGGCTTCCGCACTGCTTACTCTACTAAAATAGCCCTCACTAAAATAACTGACGACCTCCATGCTGCCAAAGACAGAGGTCATTACACTCTGCTCATATTACTCGACCTCTCTGCAGCATTCGACACCGTGGACCACCCTCTTCTCCTTCACATTCTCCATACTCTTGGTATTCGGAATAAAGCTCTATCCTGGATCTCCTCTTACCTCTCCCATCGTACTTTCAGTGTCTCTTTTGCTAACACCTCCTCCTCCTCTATTGATCTCTCTGTGGGGGTACCCCAGGGCTCTGTCCTGCGACCCCTCTCTTTTCTCTTTACACACTCTCTCTAGGTGACCTAATCACATCTTTTGGGTTTAAATATCACCTCTATGCTGACGACACACAAATTTACCTTTCAACCCCTGACCTTACACCTGCTATACAGACCAAAGTTTCTGAATGCCTCTCTGAAATATCATCCTGAATGGCCATCCGCCTACTGAAACTTAACATGGCAAAAACAGAGCTCCTTATACTTCCTCCCAAACCTGGCCCTACTACCTCCTTCCACATTACTATTGGAAATACGATCATTCACCCAGTAGCCCAAGCACGCTGTCTAGGGGTTACACTTGATTCCTCTCTCTCATTCTCCTCTCATATTCAAAACGTTTCTAAAAGTTGTCGCTTTTTCCTCCGTAATATCACAAAGATATGCCCTTTCCTCTGTTACTCGACTGCTAAAACTCTGACTCAGACCCTCATTCTCTCACGTCTCGATTATTGCAACCTCCTGCTGTCCAGCCTTCCTGCCTCTCACCTGTCTCCCCTACAATCTATCCTAAACGCTGATGCAGAATCACTCTAGTCTTTCCTAAATCTGTCTCCGCATCTCCCCTCCTGAAATCCCTCTCCTGGCTTCCGATCAAATCCCGTATCTCACACTCAATTCTCCTCACTTTTAAAGCTTTACATTCTTCTGCCCCTCCTTACATCTCAGCCCTAATTTCTCGCTATGCACCATCCCAACTCTTGCGTTCTTCTCAAGGATGTCTTCTTTCTACCCCCTTTGTACCTAAAGCTCTCTCCCGCCTTAAACCTTTCTCACTTTCTGCCCCGCACCTCTGGAATGCCCTTCCCCTCAATACCCAACTAGCACCCTCTCTATCCACCTTTAAGACCCACCTTAAGACACATCTGCTTAAAGAAGCATATGAATAGCACTGGATAATCCTGGACACATGATACATAAAGCTTGGCCCCCTGCAGACGCACTTACTAGAATTCCCTCCTACTGTCTCTGTACGTTCTCCCTACCTACCAATTAGATTGTAAGCTCCTCGGAGCAGGGACTCCTCTTACTTAATGTTACTTTTATGTCTGAAGCACTTATTCCCATGACCTGTTATTTATATTATTTGTTATTTATATGATATGTATTACTACTGTGAAGCGCTTTGTACATTTATGGCGCTATATAAATAAAGACATAGAATACAATACAACTATGCAGTGTGGAGGGAGTGTACGTGGGTCAAACAGCCAGTCAGAAAGAGGGTGGGGGGGCAATGGATGGGCATACGGTGCAGTGAGGGGTCCAGACCAGATGGAGAAAATCACTACACATTGCAGCTGGTAAGAGGGAAGAGGAGAGCATTATACTAGTTATTAGTCAGGCCTTCAGCTCTTCCACCATGGACATTAATGGCCGGTAATGCCCTGCCCTTCAGGGATAATTACTTAACTAATGAAAACTGTATAACATTTAGCAACAACCAGTAATGTATTTTGTTAAAGTACATCTAAGGCCCCGGACATGGTCAAAAAGACCGTGCTGAGCCGCGCTGAGGAGAAACATTATCCCTATCAGCGCGGCTTTAGACGGCGCTTCCGCAGGCGTGCGGAGGTGTGTGGAATTTCAGCCGACAGTGAAAATTACGTTTTCCCGCTGAGGGAAGCGCAGGGCCGGTCACGTGGCTGCCAAAAGCCAATGGCAGTCCGTGACATCGGCGCCTTAATGTGGCGCGCTAGCCCCGCCTCCCGCTCCACCTCCCACCCGCCTCCCACCCGGCACACAAGCGCGCTCGCTGACGCTCATGCAGGGACACGAAAAAGCTCCTGCTTGAGCAGGAGAGCATGAGCGTCAGCGCTGCTCAGCGATCTTCCCTTCACCATGCCCGCGGCCTTAACATTGAAGTATTACAAGCAAAAAAGAGTTGGTGCTATAAGAATGCCTGTGGAGATGTAACCATCTTTTGTTTTTGAAGTATGCAATAGTCTTAAAAGATAGAGGGCACTCGCAATCATCTGGTGTTTATGTGCCACAGATGCAAAGCAGGAATTGTATCCAATAGGTAGAGACCGGAAGTAAAGGACTTGATGGAAAATAATGACCCTATTTATTTAATAACATCAACGTTTCGGTCTTTAACTTGGACCCTTCTCAAGATGGAATATAAATTAAAAAAATACACCTGCAGACATACAGTACAACCAACATATTATATTTGTATTATTAGAACGGAATTCTGAGTTTCTTTTTTCAATTAAACTTTATTTTACAGTTTAGCGGGTCTTTCTGAGCATGTGAGAAGGAGTTAACCCCCCCCCCCCCCCCCCGTCTTCTCACAAGGAGGCCACAGGTTCTAGCCTTATGGAGCAATGCTTTCTAGTGAGCAAATACAGAAGAGGAATGTTGTAATGGTACAAAACAATCCCCTTACTCTTAATATATTATGACTGACAACCCCTTTTAGTCACAAAAAGGGGGTGTCAGTAGGAAGATGGAGAAGGTCCTGCTCCAAGAGATCCTTATTCGGCTTTTGAAGACATTGCTATTTTAAAAGCTGTGAGATGTACTTGTTCACCTTGCAGAAAACAGAGCCCTACATCTGTGTATCATTTATCCATCTACCTATATCTCTACCTCTTTTCTGCTCAATCTCTTTCTAGCTATCCCAAATATTTATGACATAGTAATGTATCCCCCTATCATGGGAACTATAAAAAGACACAATCTGTGTTCACTTTTAAAACATAAAATTGCAACATATTTTATTCAGAAGTACTTTAAGTATAATGGTATTGACAGGTACCCTTAGTATGACCCAAAGTAAAGATTGCAGACTTTCAGTGACTTCACTTTACAGGTTTGGCTCAGCCGAGCGCCCCCTACCCTATTCACTTGGAATCACAATGTGGTTGCAGTGTGAGAACTTTCTCATTGGAGTGAAGAACATACATTTCACATCTCAGCTGCTGATTTATGTGACAACGAGATCCTAAGAAGAGGCGAAAAGATGGACTGTCATTCAAACAAGAAAATCTCAGTTGCAGAGCATATCAATACATCTCGAAGACTTGTATGCATTTTACATATGATGACTTGTATGAGTCACATTACAATTACAAGCTTGTGGTTAATCAGATATAACCCTAAAATAAATGTGTGGTTTATGATGTACTAGAAATTATAACAAATATGTTATATTATTATATTACCGTTGCCCTGTTCAGGTGGATTTGTTGCCATATGCTCTGATATATACTTTATTTTTATGGGTACTTAACACTAAAAATATGTTTATTGAAACACGATAAAATGCAGTTATGCAAACACTTGATGATACATTGGTCGTTTTTCAACACAGATAAGATTGTTTTAACCTAATACCTGGCCCGCAGAGCTAACAATCTAGTCAGTGTACTTTGTCTGACACCCCTAAAATAAATGTGCATTTTTGGTATTGTTTTATGTCCCTGTGATAGTGTAGATAAATCCCAGCAGATATACTTCTCAATAGACAAGTCTCATCACAGTAACTTTGCCTTTCTGTTCATGTAAAGGTCAGAATGGCCCTATATGTTTTTTTTTTCCTTTTTAACTCTTTGCCTGCCAGTGGGGCCACCAACGCATTGTGCCAGCCTGGCATCCAAAGGGTTACGTTTAGTTTTTGGAAATGCACACATGTGACATGTCATCCCCTTAGGGGTTCCTCAAAAGAAAACACAGTACACATGTTGTCTTCAGAGCAGAGCAAACATCTCATTAGGGGTCCCAGGAGCCTTTTGAAAATAAACGATGCTTGTGGCCTTATTGGGATGAAGTGCCCCAGCTCTGTGCTCCCACCCTCTGCCAAGGATTGTACCTCAATGATTTATCTGCAATGGGTCACATGAAAGCGAGTCGTCTACTCTCATTCCTGCTGCACTACTGCCCTAACAGGGTCACCGTAAATGAGTTAATTGTGTACTTTTATGAAAGGGAGGAAAAAATACATGTCTGCCAGGAATACTCCAGCTTGTTTCTCCTCTATTGTCCGGCCCTGGCAAAACACCTTCATGTTCAGCAGAGCAAGAGCATTGTCAATAAGGTGGCAGGACAACTTGTTACATGTCTAGTTTTGCACTGCCAGTGGCTGCACTGCGTGCCAGGGGAAGCCTCAAGGCTTAGAGAAATTAAGGAGAACTTATTATTATTATTTGATTATGTATTATTTTTATAATAATAACTAGCAAACAGCTGCAATACTTCCAACTTCCATGTTCACTCATGTTATTGTCTTCTACAGAGCAGATAATAAATGCAACGTCATAATATCAGATAGTAACAGACGTAATAATACTACATTGTAGGATGTACTCATGATGTGGATGGAACAGCTTACCCTAGAATAATTTAATGTAAGACTCGTTCTGCTGTATTATTATGATGACTGCAAGTGCATGCTTGTTATTGTTTTATTAGTGTTCATGTTATTGTTAATATAATCATAGTAATAATACGAATATTAATAATAATTACAACAATTATTATTGTTGTCATTAGTAATAGTATTAATATTAAAAATGATTATTGTTATTATTGTATATATGTCGTCATTATTTGTTTACTGGACATGCAGTACAGATGCCACAACATTTTAGAACAAACACTCAAAATTGTATGCTAATTTACTAAAGTACTCGTTAAAAAGTGGAACTGGCATATTTTCTTGTACATGTTTGCTAGCCACTTTCCAGATAGCAGCACACTTTCAAAATATACAAAGCAATAGCTGGCAATTACAACCGTTTTCAGCACCCAACTAGAACAGTTTCACTTCAATGTCCTAGCCTGAAAAGACTCAGGCTTTGTGCTTTGGGAGAACATAACGATTTAGAAGCTTGCTTGATTTTTACATACATAACTTCAGTGTTTTCTTTGCAGTGTCGGCAGCAGCATTCGTTAGTAGTTTTCACTAAAGTATATATGTAAATGTGAGGATGCTGTAAACATGCCCTTATTAAAAAGATAAAGGGGTTGGGAAAGGCTGCAGAGAAGCCTGTATGCGCTGTAAATGAGTTTCTACTAGGAGGTACAGTATTGTCAGAAATTATGGTTTTAGCCTTTCTGAAGTCAAATGTTAAAGGACAGTTTTATTATTACATCATAATTCTTGTCATGCCTCTTGGACTGCGTGTGTGCAAATCAATTTCAGAGGAAGGATTCAGGATAAATAATATCAAATATATATATCTTCATATATTTATATGTATAATTATTACTATATATAGTAATACACATAATTATATGTTTATATATATATTATAATTATTTATAGATAATATATTATAATGGTGGTATTATTATTTAGACGTTGTTATATTCGTATTGCTCAGACTGAACGTATAAATCAATGTTACCAAGAGCTTACATCATGTTCCAGCTTTGCACACAGCTTTACACACAGAGGATGCTATGATTTCTTTCGAGATTTGTTTCTGTTAAAGCTAACATGTAACAGAGAAATATAATTCCACTGAACAACCTCCACAGGATGATAGAATATCCACGATTGTCCTAATATTATAATATTTTGTTATCAACTAAAATATTTAGCAATTCGCATGAAAAGGCCTACCATATAATACTGGGACAGTGAAACCATAAAACATTTACTATCATCTTATCATTGTAAGAAATCGATTTTACTAGCATAAGTAAAAATAGCAACTAAATGCTGCACGTTGCTGCAATCTTATTGTTAATAATAATTTTAGTTAATAAAGCCGTTCATTTCACAATTGTCTCGATTATAGCGTTGCCTTCATATTATTTGAATTTAGCGAAGTATTTGGAGTAAGCCTATTTCGGTTGTCCTAGGTGTAATATAAATAATATAAACCAATATGACATGTAAACCCCAAACAAACAACTTGCTCTTATTTTTATGGGGATTTGAAAATAACGCGTTTTTAGTGCAAATAAATAGGCTTTGAGTCAATGCTTGGAGTTATCTATAACAACAAAAGGCTAATAGAAATAAGAAGTAAGATTTTAGCATAGACAATACACAATGCAATAAAACTCCGAGAATGGATGCAAAACAGATCTGTCACAGTCAACACAAATATGGTTAATCCCATATGGAAATGCCTTCATCCCTGTATATTCTGCTTTCCGTGAAGATTCCTCGGGGTCTATTAGAGTGACATTGGTGGACCTCCAAGTCCCCAGAAGATCCCAACAGTCTCATTGCATGTTGGCTTTCACATTGCATACCGTACTCCCATGGATTGTCATGTCATTATTCCCTGTGGATCTGCACAGCTATTCTGGACACACTCCAATCCATGAGAGGTTATGCACTTGTATCCCTTTTTTTTGTGCTGATTTAATTGCAACTGCTTAGGAATTTGAATCAGATAGATTATTTGCTTGTTTAGTCCTGCAATGATATTGTCCATCGGGTTAAAAACACACAGACTGATGTAGCAATCTTTGCTATGTTTATTACCTTAACAGCTCTTCGCTGTCTTAACACCACTAAGCATTGACTTATTTTAGTTGAAATACATGACGCCACCCAAACAAACATTTTAGGAGTGATGTCAAAAGAATGCAGCGTGATACCGAGGGCCGATAATAATTGTGCTATGAATTAGTTATTGTCCCACAGAGATCTGTGTTATTAACTTAAACATTCAACTTCTAGCCCAGCTGTCAGCTTCTCTTCCCCCAGTCTCTGGGCTTTTATTGTTTTAAACTAACCCACTTTATGCAGAAATATTTTCGGGAGAACACACACACAACGTCCTATAAAACAAATGCGATCCTGAGCTTTCCATAAGAAGACCGTTCTGTGCCAAGAAAAAAAAAAGAAAAAAAAGAACGTGGCTAAGAAATGTGCCTCAGTTCAGTAAGAGAACCAAATCATTTTTTTTTTAAATAAATATTTAGCCCTTGTTTTAGAGGAGGAAAAAGGCCAAAAGTAACAAAGGCTGGGCTGGGTTGTTTAGATTGCTTCTTTTTGGGCTGGATCTCCCTGTTTGCTGTTGACCATTGACACATATAGGTTAATTTCCACATGGAGCTGAAGAAACTCTATCCTTGCTTTGTGAGGAGTGGGTCAGGCAAAGCATGTTAATCTGTTTAGCATGTGTGCAGTGTTAGGAATCAGACCACCACAGTGCTTTCTTAAGCAACAGCAGCAGCAACCCTGCTCCTTTGGGGTAGCTAATAAAGAAGAGCTTATAGGGAATCAGTTTATAAAGGTTTCACTTTGTAATCTTGTGTAATCTTTGGCTGTGCCTGAAAGTTGGTAAAAAAAAATTCCCCCCTGAAGAAACTTACAAACTAGGTTATTTGTACAATTGACCACATAGAAGAGTGATATAATTAGTATATTTAGCCAATGTCTTTCACCAATAGGAAATGTTTTGTGACAAATTGCTTTAAGGAATGCTTCAAACTACACACACTTGTACACTACATCTGCTGGATCAAGGGGAGAATGGGGCTATTTTGTTAGTATTTGTAGTAATGCTCCTTTCGTTAAACGCAGCATACACGGGCTGTCATGCCAAACTATTACTTGCATATATTCATATATAATGTTTCAGGGCAAAGTAGCAAACATTCCCTGGTGTACTAAACTAGTGTTAAAACGTTTGTATATGTATTCTTGTAAATCTGAACATTTCTTCACCAGTATTGGCTGTAACACTAGGTTTGTAGAGTGAGACCTTTATATATTTGATGACAGATACACATAATTAGACCCTATGCTGCCAGAGGGGCCTACAACGAATTGAACCATTTATTTCTATATATTGTATTGCCCTTTCCTCCTACTAAATCCCAGGTCTTTTTATGGTTGCTTCCATGTTTTGATAATCGTTTAAGTAATGTTACATTTTGAATGTAGCTGACCGCTTGATCTATATGGTAGTAATGAACAGGACCTTCCCCTTATATGTATATATTAACATTGGAAAGTTCAATAGATACATCTGTACAGATAACATGGGATGCAGAATGGAATTTAGCTAACATATCATATTCCACAAAACAGTATCACATTAACAATTAGTCATAAGGAATTATAATTTACCATGTATTCTATCAGTGTTGTATCACATTTATAAACTGAGATGTGAACTAATTGTATCTTGTGTGTGGTCCTGCAAACCTCAAACCAGAAGCTATAATATTGCATCTGCCCCGAATGCATTTTTGAAAATGTAATATAGCTTTTGTATATAGCCATGCATCATCTGTTCTGTCTGAGCATTGATTATTATTCTTAAAAGAATGAAATTGAAAACTCTTTCAACTAATCAAAGCATTATCTGATAAGTGTTTGTTTTTGTAGGTTTTTTTTTATGACTGGCTGGGATTCTTTGTTCTTGACTCATTGGATCAGACGTTCAGGAGCTGTTTTCATATTTACAACTCTTTCCATTT